>NC_062519.1:3680428-3772928 GCF_022655615.1 Tachysurus fulvidraco | reverse complement strand
AATCAGATTGTGATCGTTAGTGGTATAAGTGCAACAAAAGACTTCTTAATGTGATGCATCAAATATGGTTGTCGAAATATAAAGCTTCACATGTTTATCGGTGTTGACTCTGCAGAGCTGACACCATATCTTATAAAACAGTATATGATGTTAATTGATAAACATGATAAACGACACGTCATCGTCACCCGGTCCCACAACCCCGTGCACAAGGTGACTCCTGTACTGTAATAGCACTATGTCATCCATCAACACTGACATGACATGACATTGCATTTCTGCTCAGCTTTATAATGCTGCACTTTAAGAATGAAAAAAAAAAAAAGCAATCAATAGACGAGAACCGCCGAGGGCATCGATTATGTAGCACGCAGTTAGTAATGATGTAGAATATAAAGTGATATAGCCTATCTAACCGTTTAATATTCTGCTGTTGTTTAGTGGCACCTGGAGCACTACACAAGTCAATTTCAGTGACCGGTAATGGCTTTTTAACAAGCCGTGTGATGCCAGATTGGGCGAAATGTCTCTACTGCCACCTGGTGGTGAGGACCCACTTACATCTAACGTCATCTGGGGATGGTGATGTGGATGGTGAGATACGACAGCTGCTGCTACAGCTTGCAGGATAGATCAAAGTGAAATGATAAATAATAATCAGGATTCCGTACAGACTCGTGTCTTCTTCCGAATCAAAAAAAGAAATAAATAAAAATCCCATGCCTATAAATCTGATGTGGTCTTTGTACTATTCATTACGAATTATTTTCGATTGAAATCATTTTAGGTTTGATTGTCAGATTGTTTAATTACTTTCATAAGATCAGGTTACTGTACGTTTTAACTCTATTTGTTTATTTTATTCCAAATATTTGTGTGGAAAAAAAAAACATTTGTGTTGTTTTACAAACGTTTCTATGAACACATCAACCCTAGTAGACTAGGGAAAAACAGAATTACTGATTAAACACTACAGTCCTGAGGGTACTCACTACAGTCTTGAGTGTTCACAACATGACTACAGTGAAACATGGTGCTTTTTGTATCAACATGACTACAGTGAAACACAACATGACTACAGTGAAACATGGTGCTTTTTGTATCAACATGACTACAGTGAAACACAACATGACTACAGTGAAACACAACATGACTACAGTGAAACATGGTGCTTTTTGTATCAACATGACTACAGTGAAACACAACATGACTACAGTGAAACACAACATGACTACAGTGAAACATGGTGCTTTTTGTATCAACATGACTACAGTGAAACACAACATGACTATAGTGAAACACAACATGACTACAGTGAAACACAACATGACTACAGTGAAACACAACATGACTAGAGTGAAACACAACATGACTAGAGTGAAACATGGTGCTTTTTTATCATCATGACTACAGTGAAACACAACATGACTAGAGTGAAACATGGTGCTTTTTGTGTCAACATGACTACAGTGAAACACAACATGACTACAGTGAAACATGGTGCTTTTTTTTATCAACATGACTACACTGAAACACAACATGACTACAGTGGAACATGGTGGTGGTGGTGGTGGTGGTAGTAGTATCACAACATGACTACAGTGAAACACACAATGACGTCTTCCTCTCGGTCGAGGTTTTTACCTTGACTTCAGTGGAAAACACAATTACTACAGTGAAGCATGGTGGTGGTGTTATTACAACATGACTACAGTGAAACATGGTGGTGGTGTTATCACAACATGACTACAGTGAAACACGCACAACGCTTGTTTTCACAACACCTCTTCTTCACACACGAAAACGGTCTGCGAAACAATTGTCAAAAATACGTCATCACGTTCACAGGCATTACTATCCAAGGGAAGATGAATCGATTCCACGAAGTGCGCATGCGCCCCACCCTCTTTTAAACCACTGGCGCTGACATGGATTATTTGAATTAAAGTTTGTGTTCATAAAATTCAGTGGTGATGCAATCATTTGGTTCCTTTTCATAGAGGAAGTGGAACAGTTTGGAGATCAGGTTTAAAGCTGTCATGACTAAAGAATTATATCGCTTGTAAGTCACATGTCCAGTCATGGGAACTGAAAGCTTTTCCATTGTTGCCACACCCACTATTAGACATGATTTAAACATTACCCAAGTGTTAAAGTGGGATAAAAAAAAATAAAAACGTTCTATACAATCTGCAATCGGTTACTTGTTAGAACACGAGGGCTGTAAATGACTTTGGACTTGCTCTCTTACTGGTGAAAGATCTGCTACAGGTTTCACTTCCCTCTTTCACTCCAGCTCAGGAGCTGCTGCTTTCCTGACAGACAGAGAATGAAGGCATTCCTGCAACCTTTCAAGGTAAATCAGCATGTATATAAATCTATATTTTAGCATATCATATATATATACAATTATTATATCATTATATATATATAATTATTATATAAATATATATATAAATATCAGAATCAGAATCAGATTTATTGGCAAAGCGTGTTGACACACACAAGGAATTTGGTTCCAGCAGTTTGTGACTCTCAAAAGTACAGACATAAATAACACTATACTATACAAGAAAACAATGCAGACGGTGAGATACAATATAGGCAGAATGAGTATAAAATATAAATATAGAATGAATAAAATATATAAAATATGAATATAGAATATGAACGATCAGTAATGTACATAAAGGGAGTGTATATAAATATATGTGCTCCCACACTACATATATATATATATGGAAGAGAGATTAAACTACATTGCCGATTCCTCGTTCGTGGAATTGCTTAATTAAATCCAGGGTTGATTCGATTCAGGGGTTATTGGCAGTCATGTGGTCTCTCTCCAGACACACAGCCCTTTTACAGCATCACAGTAAATCGAGCAGCTCCATAAAACTTCCTTTTATTCCCACAACAATGCACAACATCCACAACATGTACAATAATGTACTCAAGTACACTGGAGCACTCGGTTCACTTGTGATGTGTGCTTTGTAACTGAAAGGTTGTTGAGCAGATTCATCGAATCATTCTGTCAAGTTTCTTCCTGGGGTATGAGGAAGTTCATGAATTTCCTGTTAGCCACATGTTTAAATATAAGGAAAGTGAAAAAGCACAAATAAAGGTTTTGCTAAATCTGTGATGAACGTCGAAGGAATTTTAACACAGTCTTTTTTTTTAACTTTAAATGAAATCACATGTGACAGTATGTGACTTCTGGCATTTATACAGCACATTATTTTAACTGTCAATCAGCAAACCAGACAACAATTATTGATATCAAATTATATATGTTATTATAATGGACACTGAATACGGCTCTGGATTCAGTCGGACAAATTCAGTTGGTGTCTGTTTTATCAGCACAGGCCTCAGGATTGTGTGTGTGTGTGTGTGTGTGTGTGTGTGTGTGTGTGTGTGTGTGTGTGTGTGTGTGTGTGTGTGTGTGTGTGTGTGTGTGTGTGTGTGTGTGTGTGTGTGTGTGTGTGTGTGTGTGTGTGTGTGTGTGTGTGTGTATTATCTACTGTGATTAAAGGCCTTGACATAGCAAGAGACAACAGGAACACTTGCGGAAGTGTCTGACTAAAATAACTTAAAGGGTTTACAGAGGAACAGATTACACACACATGCTGTTGATCTGGCCCAGTTCCCAATTGTGTGTGTGTGTGTGTGTGTGTGTGTGTGTGTGTGTGTGTGTGTGTGTGTGTGTGTATGTTAGGTCAGTGCGAACATGGTGTCTCTGTGGTGTGTGTTGGCTCTGCTCATTTTTCTCTCTCTGGAGGCTTCGGGAACTAACCCCGGAGTTAAAGTGAGACTCACTCAGCAGGGCCTCGAGTATGGTGAGTGCTGCACTGTACAGAAGACTGAATAGTTCATATAGCAAACACAAATTCAGTAATAGTTTATTTGTATATAACAGTGTTGTAACGGAGTAAAAATACTTCGTTACTGTACTTAAGTAGAAATGTCACGTATCTGTACTTTACTTCGCTATTTAAATGTATGTCAACTTTCACTTTTACTCCACTACATTTCCTGGATAAAATGTATACTTTTACTCCGTTATATTTCCTCTAAGCATCTTTGTTACTCGTTACTACAAAATAAAATCAGAAGAAATGTGTGCGACGCAAGTACGCACGCTCCACGGAGAAGCACAGGTACGCGCAGCGTGCACGCGCATTCAGAGCTGGAGGCATTTATCTATAACGTTAATCGGCGGAAAGACGCAAAGACAACCAGCAACCAAAATCAGTGAAATGTCACTATTCTTATTACCAGAGTTGTAGCACAAACAAAATAAATAATGCAAACAATCCATACAATACTAAATAAAAATAACATTAATTGATTTAGTCTTTGTGAATGTTAGTTTATTAATGACTGCATTCATTGGACACACTGTTTGTAGAGAATACACACATACATGAACTGATCTGTTTCAAGACTGGGATCATTACATCATGCATAAAATTTTGGTCTCCACTTTTGCCATTTAATAATACCATAACTTTTGGCTTACTATGTAGTCATATAATATATAATATAAAACTCTTCTTGTTTTAAATTCTCACTGAGGGATAAAACCCCCTAAAGATGAAACCCTAGACCCACCCCTGCTCTTATGCCGACCGAAAGTCACTGAAATTTTACTTTTTACTTTTACTTCAAATACTTAAGTACATTAAATATCAGAAAATGACTTTTGATACTTAAGTACAGTAAATATCAGATACTTTAAGACTTTTACTTGAGTAATATTCTAAAAGGTGACTTTCACTTCTACCAAAGTCTTTTTCTAGTACGATACTTGTACTTTTACTCAAGTATTGCTTTCTAGTACTTTATACAACACTGGTATATAATCTGTATGAGGATGAAATCCAAATCTGAGAAATCATAGTCTACTGCAATTCTGAAATCCTTTACTGTCTTTAATACAGCTGCATTATAAACAATAAACAGACCTGATATTCAGAGGAACTCCATAATATATTCTATATTAAAGTTTATATTTCTGTTTTTTTCTTTCCCAAACAGGCCGTCAGATTGGCCTCATCACCCTACAGGAGAAGCTCAAAACCATTAAAATCCCAGATATGAGCGGCTCAGAGAAAGTGCCTCCCATTGGAAAAGTCTCATACAGTCTGACAGGGTGAGACGACAAACCTGCTCTGTCTCTATTCGACCTTGAAATGGACTTCGGTTTTGAAAAAATCTTTACTCATATCAGAATAAACTAAAATGGAACACTTTTTAAATAACGAGACGGACGTTTACAAAATTGCGATCCATTTCTTTTAACCTGTTAGATTTCATTTAAACCTTTTTTCATTTCAGACCTTCATAAGGACAGATTAGTTTTTTTTATAAATGCATATTTGCAGCATTTTGTTGATACATTGTCAGCTATCTAACAAAATATAATGTAGAGAATTTATAAATAAATTTGAATGTTCACAAATTTGTGAAAAATGAAACAAAAAACAAAACAAAATACATAGTTTGGATGGATAATATGTAATATTTTTATATATTAGATTTTTACACACCATATGGAACTTATACCTCTATAGGGGGATATTTCTTGGGGTGCCAATATTTATGAAACCAATGTACTGAGAACAATCGTTCTGAAAAAAAAAGCATGGAAGAGAGATTAAAGATATGACACAATATGTGCAGATTGATCCTGATAATCCTTGTTATATGTATTATTTCTGGTCCTGACAGTATACAGATCCTGAGCCTCGGCTTACCCAAGTCTTCAGTGGGGTTGGTCCCTGGCACCGCGGTGAGTCTGTTCATTGGCGACGCCTACATTAACCTGCACGGCAATTGGAGAGTCAAGTACCTCAAAATCATGTACGCAAGTGCAACATAGTCTGTTTTATGTGTTTTGTAAGACATTTGTACTGAACGTGGTGTACGTTGTATAGAAAGGACAGCGGCTCGTTCGACCTGTCCGTCAGCAGACTCAGCATCGGCGTCACCATCGGTGTCAAAGAAGATGACACGGGGCGTCCGAGTGTCAGCAGTGCTAACTGTGCAGCCTCTGTTGGTGACGTCAGTATCAAGTTTCATGGAGGTGCCAGGTGAGCAGACACATCTGCTACACACCAAGCTAGGTGGAAATTATCTCTATAAATAAGAGTTCAAAGTTGTATCACTATAAAATCAGATAGCAATTCACAATATTCATTTTCTACCGCTTATCCGAACTTCTCGGGTCACGGGGAGCCTGTGCGCAGGTGTCTTCGGGCATCGAGGCAGGATACACCCTGGACTGAGCGCCAACACATCGCAGGGCACACACACACTCTCATTCACTCACATACTCACACACTACGGACAATTTTACAGAGATGCCAATCAACCTACCATGCATGTCTTTGGACCGGGGGAGGAAACCGGAGTACCCGGAGGAAACCCCCGAGGCACGGGGAGAACATGCAAACTCCACACACACAAGGCGGAGGCGGGAATCGAACCCCCAACCCTGGAGGTGTGAGGCGAACGTGCTAACCACTAAGCCACCGTGCCCCCCCAATTCACAATAATTCAATGGAAAGTCCAGTGTAAAACTATACAGTAGGATCATCTGAAACACTGAAGCACTAAGACACTAGCTACGTCTTCTACTTGTGCCTGATGCTGCTTTGGAGTCATACCAAAGTGTGTGCAGAGAGGGAAAGTGATTCAGCTTCAGCATTGAGCTACATGCTCCGTGATTAGGAAAGTAAATTAATAGCATGTCATAAGGTATATAAAACCAAATCAACACAAATGATCTGAACATGATGAGTCAGTTGCTGTTTACTTTCTAGCGTCGTCTGATGCATCCCGATGAATGGCAGTTCTATGTGCAAAATGCCTTGCTGTCAAGAGAGAGGACAAAGGTGAACGTGTGGGTCAGCTCGAGTCAATAAGACAGATACGAGGAGAACGAGACTGCTCTGAGCTAACAGGAAATCTATAGTAACTCAAATAATCACTCTTTACAACCACGGTGAGCAGAAAAGCATCTCACCTTCAGGCGAATGAGCTACAACAGCAGAAGAAACAGGGATATAAGGATAAAGTCAGCAGAGATTCAGCAAAACTAAACAGATGAAGACTGCAAAGAGTTTGTCTGGATAAATATTCTCAGAAATGTGTTCGTCCTACTGACTAGAGATCCATAACCAATCACAGAGCTCCTCTGTCTCCCCTGTCAATCATAGCAGCACCGGTCAATCACGAGCATCGGTGAGCTGATGTATGCGGAAGAGGGCAGATAGCACTTTCCTCTGACTGTGCATTTTCTGCCCTGTAATGCTGCATGAGTTCAAGATAATGCAAGCTAGAGAAGTTTCCCAGCTTTATGTGTACAGTATCTTCACTAGAAGCTGTCACGCAATCAGGAGAGGTGAAAGAAAATTAGAAGAAGAATCTAGAGTTGGCTTGGTGTTTCTTTGGGGTCTTTAAGCTCCTGCTAGAGAAGCAGGTTTTAGGTGCCAGTTTTCCGTGTCAGTGTTTTTAGAATCACAGTATTAAAGATATCATTAGTTTTCATTAGAAACTGTCATCTGTGGTTGTAACTCACCGTCTCGTCTGTTATTGTCATCTGAACGGAATTCTTAACACTGAAATGTGGATATATCACAATTTCCAGTAACGGGTTGAATGCTGTCTTTCACTTCTTCTTAGATGTATGAGAAAAAAACGGATTGCTTCAACTCGGACATTGAAATATGCTTCTTATTATCCTGCCCAGACAAACAGATATTTACAGTAGTAATATATCTTTTTGTTTCCCTACCCACTCAGCTGGCTGTATAACCTGTTTAAGAGCTTCGTCGATAAGGCTCTGCGCAGTGCACTACAGAAACAGGTAACAACACACCAGGTACATTAAAAAGAAGTGATTTTTATTTTATTCTAAACATAAAGGCTTGTTGTTTCAGATCTGTTCTCTGGTGGCTGAAGCCATAGACGAGATGAATCCTCATCTGAAAACTCTTAACGGTACGATGGATATGAATACGATATACTCAAACATGTCAGGATCATAACCGCTATCCCTGAAGACTGATTTGACATGTATTTTAGTTCTGGCTCACGTTGACAAGTACGCTGAAATCGAGTATTCCATGGTGGAGTCTCCGCTCATTTCTAATTCCAGCATCGATCTCAGCTTAAAGGTGAGCTGAAGCTGAATTGTCCCGAAATAAGTTGATGTCAGTGTAATATTTATCTTTTCACATCTGTCTTTCTTTCTCTGCAGGGGGAGTTCTACAACATCGGGCAACACCAGGAGCCTCCGTTTTCTCCGACACCCTTCTCTCTGCCTGCCCAGGACAACAACATGCTGTACATCGCACTATCACCTTTCACCCTGAACTCAGCCGGCTTCGTGTACAACAACGCCGGAGTGCTGGAACTCTACATAACAGACGACATGGTGAGTTATAACCATTGATGACAGTTTCTTATGAAAACTTAATCTGATATTGTTAATATTGTAATTCAAAAAATATTGGCACCCGTTAGGAACCGGCACCTGAAACCAACCTGCTTCTCTAGCAGGAGCTTAAAGAAACACAAAGCCAACACAAAATCTATCGATAATTTTTAATTTATTAATCTATCATCTGAATTTTTCTTCTAATTTTATTTCACCTCTTCTCATCGCGTGACAGCTTCTTGTCAGGGATTGTGAAGATTGACGTGTGATTCCACCAAAACACATAAAGCTAGCAAACCTCTCTACTGTAGCTTGCATTATCTTGAACTCATGCAACATTACAGGGCAGAAAATTCACAGTCAGAGGAAAGTGCTATCTGCCCTCTTCCGCATACATCAGCTCACAGATGCTCGTGATCGACCGGTGCTGCTATGATTGACAGGGGAGACAGAGGAGCTCTGTGATTGTGATTGGTTATGGATCTCTAGTCAGTAGGACAGACTCTGTCTGTGTCTTTGAGCTTGGATTTTTGTTCTTTTCCTAAAGGGTGCCATTAATTCTCAAGTTATTAGATCTCTTTTAAATGTATATAATGAAAAAGTCATCTGAGCTTTGTAGTGCACTAAATCATAGATCAACTAACAAAAAACATTTCTCCTTTTAGATCCCATCCAGTTTTCCTTTTCGACTGAACACAAAGACATTCGGGACTTTCATTCCACAAGTAAGAAAACTTTTCTTTTCTTTTTTTTATTATTATTAATAATAATAATAATAATAATAATAATAATAATAATAATAATAATAATAATAATAATAATAATGTTTAAGATAAAATTCCACCTTTAAGATGTCAGCTAATGTACATTAGCATGATCTTACTCACCGTCATTAGGATGATTAGGTGCATGATATAACATGGGAATTTCTTTTTTTTGGGGGGGGGGGGCATGTTTGTGGAAAGGACTTCTTTAATGAGATGCTGCATATTTGGGTGAAATATCCCTTTAATGAGTTACATTTAGCAAGTGTATATTTGGGTGAGGAATATTTTTAACATGCTGATTTTTTTGTCTGAGGTGTCACTAAATGGTATCCCTTTAATTGGGCAACCTTAGGAATTGTAAAGTTCTACTTAAAATCTTAAAGTCAGACGATTATCATATAATTCCAAGCACTCAATTTATCACTGACATGTTTGCTAGAAGTCCATCTTTACTGTGACTCCAGATTGCTAAGCAGTACCCTGGACTGATGATGAAGCTCCTGGTGAAGGCCGCAAAGGAGCCAAACATCTCATTTGAGCCCAACAACGTGACGGTGCAGGCAAGCAGCACAGTTACAGCCTACGCTATTCAGCCCAACGCCACACTGTCTCCTCTCTTCATCATCGGCTTGGTGAGTAACTCAGAAGTCAGGTGGCTTTGTGGGAGGAGTTAAATGTTTGTTGACACGTGATGTGCATGATTTATGCGTGTGTGTGTGTTCAGAATGCCAGCGTGAGCGCTCAGATTTACGTCAGCGGCCTCAAAGTGGCTGGAGATTTGAGTCTCAACGAGTAAGTTATACGTAAAGGAATAAACCGTAGAATATTCCGGCTGAACGTATTTAATTTGGACATATTTGTTCATATGTTTCTATAGAATGGACATGACATTGGTGACAAGCTACGTGGGAACGTTTGCGGTACGAGTACAAACAGACAACAATTTTATGCTAAAGCACAGATTTATCTTAACCATTATTTTCATGTCCAACAGGTCAAATCACTCGACAGTGTTCTCACGATGATCGTAAAAGTTGTCGTGATACCCGAAGTGAACAGTAAGTACATGATCTGATCCACTGTGATTTTTTTTTTTTAGGTTTTAATAACTTTTTTTTTTAAATACATTTCTGAAATGCTTTTAACAGCTTACTTAAAGCAAGGCTATCCTTTACCATCTATTGGAAAAATGAATCTGCTCAACACTCAGCTTCAAATCCTGAAGGTATGAGAATAAAATATACTCAGTGATGCAATAGGTGCCTTTTTTTATTATTGATATATCTAAATCTCAATTATAATGAAAAATTTTCCAGGATAACGTGTTGATCGGGACGGATGTCCAGTTCAACGCATGAGCTTGACCTGATGTCTACTAACAGTGGATTCCATTTGCAAACTTGGATTTCCTTATTTTCTATATAACAATCCCTAATCTTTGTAGGAGTTGATGTATAAATAAATAAACGTGATTTTTTTTTTTGTCTTTTTTTTTTACACCCCTAACTGATAAGACCTGAGTACATAATCACACAACGTCCTGCTCATCAAGATCTCCTCACAAGTCTATTTTCCGTTGGCTCTGGGAGTTCACTGATGTAATCTGCAGACAGATGAGATGACAGAAGAGATTAAAGTTCCAGAAAATAAAAGGTGGAGTTGTAACTGGTTTAATACTGCAGACAGCCACCAGATGACAACCGAGATATTTTTGCCTCACTTTATGACGTCCCCTTTCATACATACTATTGCACACCACTGTTAAATTCAGACATTTTCTATCAGTCGTCCCACAGTGAACTGGATATGTTAGATTAATGCTTAAATTAATTAATTAGATTAATGCTTAATGTTTAATTTTATGAGTGGAATTGTATAGAACAGAACACCAGAAAAAGTAAAGATCAGAAGAGAACAATAACAGAAAAGATTAGAATATGATCAAACAGAATAGAATGGAACTAAATAAAAAGAACAGAATAGAAAGAAAGAACAAAAAAAGATTTAAAAATAACAGAAAAAGAATATAAATTAGAATATAACAGAGTAGAATGTGAGAAAATGAAATATAACGTTATAACGGTGAAATATAACGTTATTACGTATAAAGACAATGAAAAATAATTTGCTAGAAAACTTACCGTAAAATTTCAATCTCATGCTCTGCTCATTAGAATGTAAAATATTAATGTGAACACCGAATGTAAACAAAAGGCACATGGAAAAAGTCCTTTTTCGGTCTCAATATCCGAGGGAACCATGATCCTGGTGTGTTCCAGGAGGGGGAAGCAAGGCACATGGTGAGGCAGGTAGCGGGAGTGAGGCACACGGCGAGGAAGGTGGGGGAGTGAGGCTCATGGCGAGGCAGGTGGGGGGGAGGCACACGGCGAGGCAGGTGGGGAAAGCAAGGCACATGGCGAGGCAGGTGGGGGAGCGAGGCACAAGACGAGGCAGGTGGGAGAGGGAGGCACACGGCAATGCAGGTGGGGGAAGCAAGGCACACGGCAAGGCAGGTGGGGGGAGCGAGGCACACAATGAGGCAGGTGGGGGGGCGCGAGGCAGGTAGGGAAAGCAAGGCACACAGCGAGGCAGGTTAGGGAGTGAGGCACACAGCGAGTCAGGTGGGGGGCCAGGCACACAGCGAGTCAGGTGGGGGAGCAAGGCACACAGCAAGGCAACCCTGAAACAGGAAGGAATAGACAAGGGCGCCTGAACACCGAACGTAAACAAAAGGCACATGGAAGTCCGGGCAAGTCCAGTTACTAAAATTTCCTCCCAGCAAAGGTCCAAATCTTATATTGTCACTTAAAACCCTCATGTTAATAAAATCAATAACGCACATACATTTCTATATAATTTATTGTTAAATTTCAAGAGTTTTCAAAGTCTGAACTTGTCTGGCACTTACAATCCTGTAGTTGTCTTTACTACATGTCAAGTAACAGAACAGACACTGAATTCCTTCTGAATAAAATAAATAAAAAGTGCAAACACAGCTTTGAGCAGCCTGAACCTAGGGCCTATATTTCAAGTAATGTAACTACATTAACACAGGAACCTTTAGGCAAAAGAACATTTCAGGTAAAATAGAACAGGGCAGAATTTACTGAATAAAAGAAAAGTGCAGAGCTTTGAGCAGCTCCCTTTCTCCTCTCTCCTTTCCACCTCTCCTTACTCCCTTTCCATCTTCCGTTCCTAGTAAGAGACATGGACATGTAACTGTCCTGACAGTAGTTTGAATCTTAATTGTCCTGCCAGCATAATTAGGTGCATTACTGCCACCTTCTGCTCTGGAGTATGGAACAGAAACAATCTGTTTTTGGCTTGGCTTTTGATGACGCTCCTGTCGTAATAACTAGATTAACTGCGCATGAACGAAAGATTCATCTTTTTATTAATATCAAAGAGCTTATATAATCTTATAATATTAGATTATAATAAGGAGATGCTTAATAAGATAATATTAGAATTTTAACGGGTCCGGGCAGACCCGTCACTTCCGGTCCGCCATTTAGTGATGCCCGATATAGAAGAAGGTAGATAAACGATCTGATATAGATATACGATCTGTTTGTGTTTTTGCTGCAACTTGATTGTGCCATGGTAGGGCAATGAGTTTTCAGTTCCATTTCTTGATACAGTATATATATAGTGTGTTACGCCCTGTCTAGGGGTGAAGGTGCAACATGAAAGGGTACAAGGATACAGAGTTAAATGAATAAACAATATTTTTAATGAGAATAACAAATTTCACATTAAAACTGGAGGTATGTCTTCAGGAGCCGACAAGGCCAAAATAAACAGAAACAACTAATTCTTTTACCCTTTAAATTCCCTACTTTGTAAACAAAAAAAAAGAAAATACAATTACTTCCCTAACTCCCTGTACAAAAACACAATCAATAAAAGGCGTAGCTGCCCATTGGTATCCATAAAAGGGACACAGAGAGTTTCCGACGGGTGCTTCTTTCTTTATTTTGCTCCCGAAGATCGCCATTAAACCACCGTGAAACTACACAAAGAAGCAACATAACAAATAAATACGACTCATCCAAAAAAAAATACGATAAATAAAGTCCACATTTGCAGAGAAACATATAAAATATAAATGATAAAGTGGATGAAGACAATATGAAACGATTAATTAACAAAAGGAACTCAATGATTAACATGTACATGCTAACAGGCTCGTAGGACTTTGCAATAAACTATTACACGTAACATATTTCGACATCACATACCTCGCTCCGCTTTACCAAAGGGGACTTAGATGAAATTAAGCAGAATTTAGTCTCTGCTCACTGGAAAACACATATGCACATGGACTGTACAGGAACATCTTCGCTCTGTTCTCTCTGCTGATCTAATTACCTTTGTGTTACTTCCCCTACAGCATGACCTAACATGCTCAAGAAAACATGCTGAAACATGTAACATCCTCAAGAAAAATTTTAAGTGACACAACCGGTCGTTTACAAAAGGTTTAAACAAAAATGGCATCGGTCTCCCTCCTCCCCAATAACACTATCTACAAATATTTACAGGTAATAGCTAATAAGTCCAAACGGGGCAATCCAGAATCAAAGTCAAAAGAACAGGCAGTAGTCAGCATTAAAAGGAATGTCTAAACACACAAATACCACAGACAAGTCAACCAACATTAACACACACCACTAACTAGCAGAAAACGAGTAGTTTTCACAGTAGTACAAACCCAGGAAGTGAGCAAAAAAACTAAAGCAGGAAGAGGCCTTACAGGCATCGGGGACATTTCCAACCTTCAGGAACCAATCGGTGTTCATCCTGCACCGAAACACAGACACCTCCCAAAACAGAAAACACAAAAATAAAAAAGGACACAACAAGTGTATAGAGTATATGTATAGAGACTTATGTGTGTGTGTGTGTGTGTGTGTGCGTGTGTGTGTGTTTGTGTGTGTGTGTGTGTGTTACTGCAGGAGGAGACTGTGTGAGTCACATGCTGTAATGGACACGGTAAGTCTATTAGCACAAGATTTTGCTAAATTTGTTAGATTCTAGTCCTTGTGTACTGTCTGCATTGTTCTGCTGAGTTTAGTATCGACGGCGTCAGTATTGTTTTTTCACATGGTGTCTGCTGACAGATTTCTCATTAGATGTTTTGTTTGTGCAATCAATAGTGTTGTCAATCATCCACAAGGTGTGATCCATAGGCAGGTTTTATTAAGATACTTTAAGAGTTTATTAAGATACTTTAAGGGTTCATTAAGATACTTTAAGAGTTTATTAAGATACTTTAAGGGTTTATTAAGCTACATTAAGGGGTTATTAAGATATATTAAGGGTTTATTAAGATATACTATCCAAGATGGCCATTGTACTTTTTATATTGTCTTGTAACTTTTTGTTTGCACGTGTCTTGTCTGTCTTGTCTGTCTTGTCCTGCACTGTTTACACCAGGTTGCACAGTTGCACTTTATGTGGCTAAGACTACTTATAAGTCCTTAGCCCTGTGTTTGTTTTATGTAGCACCCTGATCCTGGAGAAACGTTGTCTCATTTCACTGTGTACTGTAACAGCTATATATGGTTAAAATGACAATAAAAGCTTCTTGACTTGGCTTGACTTGATATTAAGGGTTTATTAAGATATTTTAAAAGGTTTATTAAGATATATTAAGGGATTATTAAGATTAATGGTTTATTAAGATTAATGGTTTATTAAGATATATTAAGGGTTTATAAATATATATTAAGGGTTTATTAAGATACTTTAATGGTTTATTAAGATACTTTAAGGGCTTATTAAGATATATTAACAGCTCAATATTCAGTCTGCTATTCTTGTGTACTATCTGCTTGAATATAGCATTGAAAAAGTGACAGTGACGTGACATATGGCTAAGTACGGTGACCCATACTCAGAATTTCTTCTTTGTGTTTAACCCATCCAAAGTGCACACACACAGCAGTGAACACACACACCGTGAACACACACCCGGAGCAGTGGGCAGCCATTTATGCTGCGGCACCCTTGGAGCAGTTGAGGGGTTTCGGTGCCTTGCTCAAGGGCACCTCAGTCGTGGTATTGCTGGCCCGAGACTTGAACCCACAACCTTGGGGTTAGGAGTCAAACTCTCTAACCTTTAACCCCATGTCCAGTACACATATATTTCATAACTTGATGCCATGTTGTATTGGAGCTAGCGACATTACTGAATAAGGCCTAGTAAGCAAATATTATTTTCAAAAATTATTTGTTTCTTCCTCATAATGTCTTGTTCTGTTTCAACTAGCTCTTCCTTCCTGGTCTGTCCACTCCTTCCTGCGTTTTATTTTCACATCATCTGTGGCCGGATCTGTATCTTCTATAGCTGCAGACTCATCACTACTTTGATTGTTGACTGTCTGAGAGCGAAAAAGTGAGAGAGAGAGAGAGAGAGAGAGAGAGAGAGAGAGAGAGAGAGAGAGAGAGATTACCCCATTAATTGATAAGCAATGAGCATAAAATTAATTGGTGGATGACCTGAACTGAAAAAAAAACTGGTGTGTGTGTTTCAGGTCAGAGTAGATATGGTGTCTCTGTGGTGTGTGTTGTCTCTGCTCACCTTCCTCTCTCTAGAGGCTTCAGGAACAAACCCTGTCACACCAAAGGGGCTTGATTATGGTGAGTATTGCATGCCACAAGCATCTAAACATTTTAGTTTTCTATTCTTTCCATCAAGTTCATATTTATTTTTGTTTCAACTGCAGAACTTGAGATTAGCATCAACCCCCTACGGGAGAAGCTCAAAACCATCCAAATCCCAAACATGAGCGGCAGAGCAGACGTTTTATTTACGGACGTCTCATACACAGTGAGCAGGTGAAGTGGAAAATCAACATCTTTTTCTTGTATATACGATTAGATGGTTAAGTCTCTGATATCATATAATGTCCACCTGTTCTGTTATTTTCTTTAAGGGAAAACTTCAGGGGTCTTCAGGGGTCTCAAAAACCCCTACATTCTGAGGAAAATACACTGAGCATTCTGTCACACTCATGTATCTGTGTTTAAATCTATTTGATTTAAAAAAAAAAATGTCTACACAATAGTTCTGAATGGTTACTGTTAGCAAATACAAGACATAGAACTATATTAGAATGAACATAGAGTTCAAGTCTAAATTTTCAGATTTAAGGAGATATGATATGATATGATATGAAATGTTATTGGCTTGTGGACTGATTAGATTCCATCATTTCTGTTCCTGACAGCATGAAGATTGAAGATGTTTCGTTGGTTTCTATGGCTGTGAGGTTGGTACCTGGTACTGGGTTGAGTCTGTCCATCAGCATTGCCTACATTGGCCTGAAAGGCAACTGGGAAGTCAAAAATCTTTTCAAGTAAGCAAAAGCTGATTATTGATAACGATTATCTGTATTGTGTGCATTGGTTCATGTTAGTCCTAAAGAAAATTGCCTTGTGTAACTTGTCTAGAGACGACGACGGCTGGTTCACTTTGTCCATCTTTGACATCAGGATCAGCACCACCTTTGGTGTGAGTAACGATGGTCAAGGGCATCCAAGAGTTTACGCTGAATCCTGTTCTGCTTCTTTTGGCCAAGTCAAAATCGATCTGCATGGAGGTTCGAGGTAATCCATCATTAGAAATATGAGGTCACGTTTATTGGTGTACCACTTCGGATTAAAAATAAGAAAATAAAATGTACATAACACTACCAAAGGATCAACTAATATTATTCCTCTCCCTTGCCCATTCAGCTGGCTGTATCAGTTGTTTGACAGCTACATCAATTCAGCTCTGCTTAATTCCCTACAGCCACAGGTACCTACAAAACCCCAATTAAAGTAAAAGGAAGAATATCAGGTGCTGTTTATTTCATTATAAATCCTTGGTGTTTCAGATCTGTACTATGGTGACTGAAGCCATAAATAGCATCAATCCGCATCTGAAAACTGTAAATGGTATGATCAATGTTCAACACACACACACACACACACACACACACACACACACACACACACAACACACACACACACACAGATAGACTTTTAAATTTGATTTAATCCACAATATTTAATGTAATTTCAGGATTATGTGCTGATCGGGACAGGTGTCCAGTTTGGAGGATTGGATTTACCTGATGTCCTCTAACTGTGGATTCTTTTTCCAAACTAATATTTTTCCTGAAATTATAAGCTCTTCTTAGTACTTCATAGTACAGATCTCCCATTTAGAGGGATGTACTGTTACTAGTAGCTCGACAGTGAAAGACCTCGGTGTTATATTAGACAGCAACTTGTCTTTTAAAAATCATATCGCTCATACTACCAAAACAGCCTTCTTCCACCTTAGAAATATTGCCAAGCTGAGAAACATCCTGTCTGTATCTGATGCTGAGAAGCTAGTTCATGCGTTCATGACCGGACTATTGTAATGCATTACTAGGTGGTTGTCCTGCATCTTTAATAAATAGGTTACAGTTAGTCCAAAATGCAGCTGCCAGAGTTCTCACCAGGACAAGAAAGTATGACCATATAACCTTAATGTTATCATCTCTACACTGGCTACCTGTTAAGTTTAGAATTGACTACAAATTGCTGCTACTTACGTACAAGGCTCTTAATGGTTTAGTTCCCATGTATCTAACTAGTCTTCTAACACGTTACAATCCTTCATGCTCTCTGAGATCACAAACCTCAGGACTTCTGGTAGTTCCCAGAATATCTAAGTCTACTAAAGGTGGTAGAGCGTTTTCTTATTTAGCTCCCAAACTTTGGAATTGTCTTCCTGATAGTGTTCGGGGCGCAGACACACTTTCCCAGTTTAAATGTAGATTAAAAACTCATCTCTTTAGTCAGGCGTACACATAATACATCCTATAGTATCATGCACTAGTACATCAGACCGGCACATTTTTATGAACAGCAGATATGTTAATCCCTTTCCACTGCTTCTCTCTTTGTACCTATCCCGAGGCATCCAGACATTGTACCAGCTCCCAACGTCCTCTGTGGGACGAAGCCTTTGGACGTCCACTGAGCCGAGGCCGACTCTAAGAATCCTGAGACATCTCCAGTTAGACTCTGTGATACTAAGGAGATCCGAAGTCCATGATCCTTACACCAATACACACCCCCAGTGTCACCCATATGAGGATGGGTTCCCCCTTGAGTCCGGTTCCTCTCAAGGTTTCTTCCTTTACCAATTTAAGGGAGTTTTTCCTTGCCACTGCTGCCTGAGTCTCCTCAGACTTGCTCATAGGGGAATAAATACATACACATTGTGAACTATATACATCTAATAATAACCTAGAATTTTTATTCTGTTAATTCTTATTTCTTTTATTATTCGTTATTTCCTTTATCATTAATTATGTCTTCCTTCTGCTCTATGTTTATGTTCTGTAAAGCTGCTTTGAGACAATGTCTATTGTAAAAAGCGCTATACAAATAAACTTGAATTCTTTTATGCATACTAATCACGATCTTATCAGTTCATGCTAAACTGGTGGCTTCTCTCTTTCTGTTCTATATTTCATCCATTTATATGAGTCTATCCAGCATCCTAACAGTACAAAGCCTTCATTTATGTGTAGCTTGACTAAATATGACTCTTATTTAGATCTTCCAAAAGAAGCACACATTTAATCATAATTTGTACGATAAATTTGTGAAATTCTGTCACGAGCCCCATTTTTAAATCAAATGACCCCACGTGGGTCTCTAATATTAACATTAACATACAGTGTCCTGTTCGTTATTCTGCTGCTCATAAGTTCAGGGAGGTGTGGCTGAGGGCGTGGCCTCGCAGACTCTGGGAGTTTGCTGAAGTAATCTATAAAAGGAAAACACCATACAGTAAATTACATAGCAATGAAGTTTCACCAGCGCTAATAAACATCATGTTCATTACTGATGTGGACAGAAAAATGCAAAAGTACACATAAGACCCAAAGGTTAAAACTCACCATCACCAGTACATAGTCTCCAGCTTTAACCGGGGCAGTATTAATGCCTGTGGGGTCAGAGGGCAAATCCTTGCTGGGAAAAATCACTTTTACATTGCCATCATTCCGACCACAGAGATCCTCAGGGGATCGTTTACTCTCCTACACATAAAAATCAAGTCAAGTCAGGTCAAGAAGCTTTTATTGTCATTTCAACCATATATAGTATAGCTGAGTACACAGTGAAATGAGACAACGTTTCTCCAGGATTGTGGTGCTACATAAAACATAGACAGAGCTAAGGACTTAGTAAGTAGTCCTAGACACATAAAGTGCAACTGTGCAACCTGGTGTGAACAGTGCAGAACAAGACAAACAAGACAGATAAGTCAGTGCAGGACAAAAGACAGTGCAGACAAAAAGTTACAAGACAATACAAAAAATACAAAAAAGACAAAACACAAAAGACAATAAACAGAAATGGCGGTGACCAGTGTACATACTGTATGTTCAACAATATTGTGTGCAGTAATACTATAATGAACACAGTTTCATAGCAGCAGGTCCCTGAGATAATGTATAGGATTGTGCAAAACAGCAAGAGACAATCAGACTAAAAAAGTCATAATACAGCAAAAAACTGTCTTCCATTGATTTTACAACGTTAGCTGGCTATATTTTTTTTTTGCCAGTTCAGGAGCTTTGGGTTCTCAGACAGAGCTAGTATTCTTGGAGAAGCATCTATTAGCTGCAGTACTTACTCCCTCCACTAGGACCAGTTGTGTGCTCCCAATGAGAGCTGTGTTCAATTTAGAGGCTTCCTCTCTGAACACGGATATGAGCTCCTCCAGACGCCTCTTCTTTACCTCCACAGTGGCGTTATCGTGTAGACGGTGGTATGAGTGTGTTGTCTGTAGGGAATCGAAGAGATCTGGTTTCACCACTGGCTACAAATAACCCTCAGTTTTGTTCAGTGATGATTCTGCTTACCTTCCTCATGCTGTATGCGAACAGAAAGCCTACATTGTAGCCCACCTCCCGGAGCAGAGACAGTGTCTGCTGGTGGTCCTCCTCTGTCTCACCGCAGAAACCGGCGATGAAGTCGCTGCTCAGACTGACCTCTGGTATTATCTTTCGAATGTTTTCCACCAACTCGAGGTACGCCTCCCTGGTGTAGCTGTTAAAAAACAGAGTGAGGTGGTTAATTTAACACTCAAGGATTCCAAGACAACTCTTACGGTTCTGTGAATTATCAGCGTTGTCTTACCCGCGTCTCATGGACTGTAAAACTCGACTGCTGCCACTCTGAGCTGGGAGGTGGATCTGCTTACAGATGTTATTCCTCTCCTGGATCAAATGTAATACCTACATAAAATATTTTAAAGAAAATAGTTCATTTTTTAAATTAAACAGCATGCATTATTTCATATTAATAAAATATTACAAAATCAAAAGAGAACAAATAGTGTCAGTAATTTAGATTTCCTCATCGTATCCTCATGTCGGGATCAACCATGGAGACTCGATCCAGAAGATCAGCGAAACGTAGGCCTCCCTGCTTCTTACGGTACACCGTGCTGAAACCCCGACTGAGACCGGAGGTGCTGATCTGCGTCTCAGACGTGTCCCTGTAGCTGTTAACAATAATACAAACTAATTTGTAGTGCAGGTTCTATAAAATATGTGATTTATAACATAACTTCAATTCAATGAAAAAAGCCACCTGATCTGAGAGGCTGCGCACTTCTTCCAGTATGGAGGACACGGGTCTGCTCCTCTCTCTTCCACGGGTGAAGGGTGCGATACAGTAGCTGCACATGTTGTCACAGCCACGCATAATGGACCTGAGGGACAAAACAATGGAGGAGACATTTTGGAGGAAATTATTTAAAGGAAATTAACAGCTGGTGCTTTCAATAAAGCATTTGTAATGTCTTCTTGTAAAACTAAGAAAGTTGAAAATCACAGGTCTGGAAAGAATCCATTGTTAAACTGGTGAGTGGTACAATTTTGTATGTGTGTTGTGAGGTCTGAACATGGAGAGTGAATTAAGGTTAATGTTCCTGATCATTCTCTGATGAAACCTAACAAAGTGCATTTTCTCCAAAGCCATCTGTAAATGTTTCAGTGACTCGTACTGTGAAATTCAGGTTTCACAAGACTAAAGCATGGGAATGTGCACCACTCACACAAAAGCGCTGTGTCCTGCATGAAGGACTGGCATGACATCAGCGTAGCTCTCCTCCAGGGAAAGCAGGACGTTGCTGGCTCTCTGTCCTCCATGAGCAAGAGACAGGAGCCGTGGCAGGTCTCTGTAGGCGTCAGGTCCTGCTATAACGTCCACCACCTTCTCTCGTTCTAACAGCTCAGTTTTCAGTCGCTCTGCCATGCAGCCTGAATGAGTGCAATGAGCACACACACACAGACACACACGCACACACACAAAGATACACACAGACACACGCAGAAAGATACACACAGACACACGCAGAAAGATACACACAGACACGCACACACAGACACACATCAGTAAGAAAATACCAAACGCATCTTCCACAAACACCCGAAAAAAAACATAGATGAGAAATAAATACTAACCCAATACTCCTATTTTCAATCGGACATCAGTCTTAGGCCGTTTTGTTTTCAGGGCTCCAAGTTGTTTGAGTCTGTTCCAGATGGTCTGCTCTGCTTTCTCTCTGCGCAAAACAGGAAACAGGACTACACATCCATGACGGGGCGATGTTGCAGGGCACCGTAAAAACAAAAAAAACAAAAAGCAAAATCAGGCTGCTGACATCCCCTGCAGGCAAGAAGTGAGGCATCGTCCTCCGCGGGAAACAGGAAGTAGAGCGGCGTCCTCCACCAGAACAAATGCGGAGCGATGTCCACTGAAAAATAACAAAAAAAAAATGGAAAATAAAACAAAAGGTCTGAGTCCAGCATTCAAAAGGGCAGAAAGAATCATCCAAAAAAAATTGATCCCACAATAATCCGGTACCAGGCCAGACGCTATCCCGCTGAGTCTTAAGGTGGCAGAATCATTCTGTCAGGGAACCGAGGTTAAAACAGACCCAAATGCAGGATAGGCGGGGAAAAAAACAGATTTATTAAACATAACCAAAACCAAAACACAAAAATCACAAACATGAAGACAATACAGAAACAAAACACAAGAGCAAAAGCAAAGACAACATGGCACGGCTAAATAATAAAGACAGTTAGACACATAAGGGACAGGTGTGCAGAATCGGGAAGCCATAGACAAAGGCTGGGCACCGAATGTAAACAAAAAGCACATGGAAATAGTCCGGACTAGATCCTGACAGAACCCCCCCTCGAGACTCGGCTCCCGATGTGCTAATCCCGAATCAGTCACACTATCCGAGGGAACCATTATCCTTTCTATATCCAGAAGTGCAAGGCACACAATGAGCAAGGTGGGAAGAAGCGAGGCACACGGTGTGGCAGGTGGGGGAGTGAGGGACACGGTGAGGCAGGTGAGGGGAATGAGGCACATGAGGGGAGCGAGACAAACAACGGCGTAGCCAGAGGGGCCAAGCGAAGTCCACAGCCGAACAGAAGGGTCGAGCAATGTCCCCAGCCGAGCAGAAGTGCAGAGCGTCATCCACGGCTGAGCAGAAATGCTTAGCGACGTCCCCAGCCAAAAAGAAGGGCCGAGCGACGTCCCCAACCGAACAGAAGCAGCAAGCAAGGTCCACAGCTGAGCAGAAGGGCCGAGTGAACGACAAGCCCGGACAAACCGTGGCCAGACCTGTGTCAAGCAGTACAGAAGGGCCGACGACATCTACAGCCGAACAGAAGGCCCGAGCGACGTACCCAGCCGAACAGAAGGGTTGAGCGAGCAACAACCCTGAAACAGGAAGGAATAGACGTGGGCGGGGCAGACACGTGAACACCAAACTTAAACAAAAGCACGTGGAAAAAGATCGGGCAAGATCCTGACACGTGTACATTATGTTATCGTATGCTTGATGTAGTACTCAGGCAGGGCTTGTACAGGTTCTATAACAGTACAATTAATATAAAATAAGGTATATAAACAATCTTATATAGATATACGATCTGTTTGGGTTCCTGCTGCCACTTGATTGTGCCATGTTAGTGCTTCAGTTCTTCAGAGTTTTCAGTTCCTTTTCTTGTGGACAAATCTGTGCACAACCGGAAGTGAAAAACATCTTGTACATACTTGATACAGTATATATATATAGAGTATAGAGTATATGTATAGAGACTGTGTGTGTGTGTGTGTGTGTGTGTGTGTGTGTGTGTGTGTGTGTTACTGCAGGATGAGACTGTGTGAGTCACATGTTGTAATGGACACGGTAAGTCTATTAGCACAAGATTTTGCTATTTTGCTAGATTTTAGATTCTAGATCTTGTGTACTGTCTGCATTGTTCTGCTCAGTTTAGTATCGATGGTGTCAGTATTGCTTTTTCACATGGTGTCTGCTGACAGATTTCGCATTAGATGTCTTGTTTGTGCAATCAATAGTGTTGTCAATCATCCACAAAGTGTGAACCGTAGGCAGGTTTTATTAAGATATATTAAGGGTTTATTTAGATACTTTAAGGGGTTATTAAGATATAGTAAGGGTTTATTAAGATACTTTAAGGGTTTATTAAGATATGTTAAAGGTTTATTAAGATATTTTAAGGGGTTATTAAGATATATTAAGGGATTATTAATTATATAAGCACATTTCGCACATTGCTCAATCATCAAATGCATGACAGGAAAGAACTTGTTCTTCTTTTTTCTTTTTGTCCCTTTAAGCTAGTACCCTGGCTTTAGTTGTCTCAATGTCAAAACTCTATGTCTGTGCCAAGGAATTGAGAAATTTTGCTTTGAAATGAAAGTATGAACACTGTTAAAATCTTTAAATTACTAGATAACTTGATGTCATGTTGTACAGGAGCTAGTGACATTACTGAATAATGCCCAGTAAGCAAATATAATGCAAATTTGTATTTATGCAAAAAAAAAAGAAAGAAAGAAAAGAAAACCACTTGAATATGTACAGTATGTAAAAAGGAGATTATTCGTTTCTTCCTCATAATGTCTCGTTCTGCTTTTGATTTCCTGCTTCTGTAGCTGCAGACTTATCACTACTTTGATTGTTGACTGTCTCTGTGTTCTGTTCTATATCGTCATTAACGTCAATGTTTGGATTTTCTTTTCCTGTCTCCACCTGATCTGCTCCTGGCTCAGTAATTTGACCTTCTGTGTTACTTTTTTCTCCCTGACTTTTTGTCTTTACACTGCCCTCTTCATTGTCTTGTTTGTCTTTTTCTTTATTTTCTATTACCATTTCTATCTCCTGAGTACCTTTAACCTCTTTCTTGGGACAATTCCTGATTAAATGTCTCTCCTGACACCAAACCAAAACACTTCAAAACTCCAGAAATTGCAAAAATGACAAATTCTTCTCTATTTACATTAAAAGTGATTTTCTGCCTTGAGATACGAGCAAATTTTTGAGATACAAGCATCTGAGCGACCACCGCCGAAACAAAGATCCACAACAACCAAGTGTGCTCTGTTTCCCCCGCCTCAGCTTCCTGCGTCTCACTCGGTTAAAGCCGCTTTTCCACTGCACACGACAAAGTCATTCATTTCCTATGGAGAGTCGCAAAGGGGCTGCGTGAGGTGCCGACTATCTGCGTATCCGTAATTTTCAGATCAGTTTTGAGCGTTGGATTGGCTAAAAAATTTTAACTTGTACGACTACACAGCATCCAATATGCCGACTGGACAGGTTTTTATTAAAACGACCGGCAGATGTTAGTGAGGCAAGAGTGACAAAAAAGGCAAAAACAAGTGAAGAGAAAAGAGAAAAAATAAGCAAAATGAATGTAAAGAAAACAGAAATTTTAGCAATTAAGTTCAGTTAAGTTAAGAGAATTTCAGTTAAGTTTGTTAATTTTAGTGAAGTTTAGTTAAGTTCCATTTAAGTGTAAAGTAGCATTAAGAGTGTACAATAGCGAGTAAGTGAACAAAAGTGATAGTGTAATTCCTCCTAACTCCTCCGCCTGTTTACTCCTCCCTCAACCTCGGTGCGCATCTTTTGTAAAGTAAAACAATAGGTTACTTTCGTAACCCCGGTTCTCTGAAACATCGAGTGGAGAGAACCACCTATGGGATGGGCATCTGTACCTGACCTCTGCAGAAGCATCCAATTGCACCAAGTCTGGCTTGACAGACAGGAGCGCGGCCCCAATGGCAGGTAAGGTAACGCCCCTTACCCGAGTGCATAAGGCACCTGCATGCGCTACCTTTCCTCAGTGAGCATATTCGCTTCTTGTGCAGCAAGCAGGGCAAACTTGGTGGATCTCTCCACTCGATGTTTCAGAGAACCGGGTTTACGAAAGTAACCTATTGTTCTCTTTCATCATCTCGTGTCCGAGATCCACCTATAGGAGATTTAGACTCCCCGGTTGCCCAATACACTCACAGCGACTCCCTGTAAGCCAGAGGAAGGCCACAAAGGTGGTGCTCGGCACGTCACAAAGCAGCAGACTTAACATACTGAGCAGGATAAAAAAACCGAGCCATGAAGAAAAAGCTGATGACCAACAAGCAGGCTGCCTGCAGGAAATTAACATTTATTAACATGTGAATGCACCAACCTGGGTGCCAGGGAAGGGGGAGACTAAATGCTTGAAACATACATAACTAGGGCAGACAGGGTTGAAAGGAGTGCAGGCCTAGTAGCACGAAGAGCCAAGCCTTAAGACCACATAAGCCACCGGGGTCCGAGTAAAATAAAGCCGGTAGTGTCTAACAAAGGTGTGCGGAGAGGACCAGCTCACAGCGGCACAAATGTCCTGCAAGGGAAATCCCCCAAACAGAGCCTAAGAAGCAGCCCAGCCTCTAGTGGAGTGAGCTCTAAAGCCACCTAAAGGCTGCACAGCCCTAGATACATACGCTAAGGAGATGGCTTCTACAAGCTAGTGAGAGAGACGTTGCTTAGAAATGGGATTTCCCGTGTTCGGCGGGGCCCAAGAGATGAAGAGCTGGTCGCTCCTTCGAAAAGAGTTTGTCCTGTCCATGTAACCCCATAGGGCACACACAAGGCACAAAGCATCCAACCTTTGTTCCACCGCAGAGGAAAAAGGAGGAGGGTGAAAAGCGTAGAGCTCAATCACACCAACAGTGAAAGCTGGAAAGCATTCAGGTATGAAGGCCGGGTTAGGCCAAAGCAAAACCTTATCTCCATTGAGCGAGAATTTGATGCACGAGGAATGAACCGAGAGTGCATGCAAATCACTGACACGTTTGGCGGAAGCCAAAGCCAGAAGCAGAGCCGTCTTGAAGGACAGAAGCTTGAGAGAGATATCCCCCAGGGGCTCAAAAGGCTGTTGGGCCAGCACCTCCAGCACCATGGAGAGAGGTCCCCGAAACCGGCGTGACACGCAGCAATAGCCACTAAATAGACCTTAATCATAGAAAAGGTTCTGCCACGATCGATAGGGTCCTGCAAAAAGCCCAGAATATCAGCGACTGAGCACAGATATGAAACGAACTGGTGCTTCTCGCACCACTCTTCAAACACATGCCACTTGCATTCATAGAGAGAATGTGTGGAAGAGGCCCTGGCATTCTGAATTGTGACAATAACATGCGGGGGAAGCCCCAGAGTGTTTAAATTCGCCCTCTCACGGGCCAGGCCCAGAGAGCCACCCTGTCTGGGAGGGGCCAAGGCTCTGCATATAGAAGAGGAATTATGTCTGCTAGCCAAGGTGCCTTGGGCCACCTGGGAGCTATGAGGTTCAGAGACAAACCCTGCACTTCGACCCTGTCACAGGGTCAGGGATATCAGGCAGAGCGGGGATATCAGGCAGAGCCTCGTCCCAAAGCGAGAAGAACATAAGACAGTGGGCGTTTTCGAGTGAGGCAAAGAGATCAACGGCTGCCTGGCCAAACCTCTCCCATAGCAGCCTCACTATCTGAGGGTGAGCCGCCACTCTCCGTAGAGTGGGTTTCCCCTCGACAGAAGGTCTGCGCTCCTGTTTAAAAAGCCCGGGACGTGAGTCGCCCGTAATGACAGGAAATGCCGCGTGCTCCATACCAACAGCTTGTGAGCTAGAGCGTGAAGCTTGGAGGAGCGCATGCCACCTTGACGGTTGATATGTGCTACAGCTGTCGTATTGTCGCAGCGCACCAGCACATGATGTCCCTGCAGGTGGGGCAAGAAATGCTTTAGAGCTTTCAACACAGTGAGGAGCTCCAAATAATTTATATGCGCTGAATAAAGTAAGTTCGGCCACACACCGTTCACTGATCTGCACTCTTGTGTGGCTCCCCACCCTGTTAAGGGGTTCACATTCTGAAACCAAGCGCATCGATGTGTGAGAGCACACGGGAAGTGTTTTGAATCACCTTTTCTCTTGAATCGGCTATATAAGCTAATCGTCTATGTATGTCAGGATCCTGAGACCCGCTGTTCTCAGTGGCGCAAGCCCCGCCTCCGCACACAGACATAATGTCCTCGGACTCAGTGCGAGCCCGAACGGATGGACCGTAAATTCGTAACACATGCCTTGGTGAAAACGAAGGAATTTCATGTGTGGAGGATAGATGTTTATGTGGAAAAAAGCATCGCTCAGATTGATCGAGCAAACCAATCGTTCTGCTTTATCGAACGTATGAGAGAGCTGTGTGATAACATTCTGAAGTTGTATTTACGTAAATGTTTGTTGAACACTCTGAGATCCAGAATAGGACAGAGAGAACCGTCTCTTTTCGGGACCAGGAAATAGCGAGAGTAAAAACCCTGATTGCTTTGATGCGTGGATACAACTCGAATCGCTCTCTTCTCGTCCATATGGGACCATACCACTCCGTTGAACCCCGGGGGTGATTTGGCAAACTGAAGTCTGTAACCCCTCGTGACCTTGTGAATCACCCAATCGAGGCTGATCACGTGACTCCTGAGCATCCCCACACAGCCTGGCTGGATCGCTCATTGATGGTGCTATGGCACCATCTAGTGGCCAAACTACAGATTTGTTTTTGAAAAACTGGGGCCGTAGACTTTAGTAAATTTGTTAGAGGAGTGTGAAGGGCGGCGAAAGACAGCTTACCTACCCCAGGGCCTAGCGGGTGGGGGGGGGGGTAGTTAGCACTCTGCTGAGCCAGTGGTTTCCCATGGGGTTTGTTAGTTTTGCCAGTGTAGTGGGAATGATGTCCCGCAGCAGAAGCATTAGGTGGCCGCCCAGATGGCATCTGGTGCTCCGCCGGCTTCCTAGGAAGACACAATTTGAAAGCCTCATCCTCCTTCTTTTTATCATTGCAGCGTTGCTGCATCAGCACGATGGCCAGGCCAAAAAGAGCTTGACCCGGTTCAACCGGCGCTCTGCGATGCGATCTTTCTCATTATCAGGGATACCGGATAGATTGAGCCACAGCGCGTGTTCTCCGACCACCGATAAAGCCATAGAGCGCCCTGTCGGAAATTTTTGGAGAGCCACCCTCCAAGTGGACATATGCCAGGGGTGCATTACAGCCAAATTAATAGTCCATAATAGATAATAGTCAATAATAGTCTTTCACACTTAATACTAAAATAATTATACTTAACACTAATTTTATAATACTTAATTATTAATACTTAATACTTATTAATACTTAATACTAATTAATTAATCACACTTTAAACTTTATACTTGATACTATTTGAATTTGAATAATAAGAAAACTTTCCAGACCTGGATGAGAATGAGCAAAACTCTTTATTGGTGCTGATCAGCCACTGCTTCCATTGAGCTCAAGGAGGAAACACTTCTAAGTCGAAAGTATCAAAGAAAAAACCCAAACAGTGCATCCCCATGCCGCCCAAAAAGTTCCCTCCCAAAAAAGCAAGCAAGCAGGAGCAAGAGCGCCCCCTCCAAAGGAATCTCCTCAATATATACCCTGGCACCTCTAGATGCGTCTATACCTTCTTACGTCAATCCACCTGACCTGTCTGACTTTTCTCCTGACACTACAGAATTGCCCGTGGCCCCCCTGCCTCGTTTCCCCGACAAACAAGTCTGCCTTTTGCCGAAAATTAAGTCAGGCCTGGTGTTGTGGTTCCCGCCGACTTTCTGAACTTCTGCATTACTAAAAATATGCTGCGTTGACAAAACTATTGTCTAGGATGAGCCCCCAAGAACATCTTGTCCTATTCCCTGTCACGTATCACTCAGACGACACGCACGTCTCGAGGACCAATCTCACCAATCTCCCTAATCAACAATTCTCCTGTTGCCATGGGTGAGTTTTCCTCATCTGGGTCCTCATCTGTTTTTTCCTATATATTTGTATATGATGACTTGATATGATATGATTTCTTTGGATTATACGCCTATACATATATATATATATACACATACATACACACATTCGTATGTATAAGATGATTACCTGTATGATTACTATGATTACCTGTATTGTACGCCTATACTATGTATATGTTGTGTATGATTTCCCTGACAATCACATATAAATCATTTGCTCTACACTGGATTAATCTCTACATATAACATAAACATATAAACTGATCAGATCAGTGATGATACTCAATCCCCAATCACCTACCATCACCTATGATATAGGAGTTCTGATTTAGTCTGATTATGACATACGACATTTTATGATCATATTTTAGGATACGATTTTCTTGATTACAGTAACATCAGGTTCCAAATCAACTGGATTATATATTAGCGGTATTCGACTTACAATTAGATTTTTTTATCTGGTTAGTAAAAGTACTGCATTATTACTTAAGCTAAGCATTTGCATTTTATAATGTTGTTTTGCATACATGTGGAGATCTGTTTATGCTGACTCCTTAAGTTTGCTAGACTTATGATCTCAGTCTGTCTTGTTTGTCCAGACTGGGCCTGCACATGCATAGTATTTTAAGCCTAAGTTCCTCTGTTCTCGCCTAAAGGACAGGTTCCCTTTTTCTTGATTTTCTCAGATACTCAGAGTTCTGAGTACCGAGTTTTATAACTTCAATAAACCCAATAAACCACCTTATTTCTGTTAACACTTGTCTCAAGGCATCTAACACTATATATATACATATATTATATTATAATCATATAACTCATATAGCTCAACACTATTACAATATCTGGCCTACCCCCATATGTCCTACAACATCAATTGTAATAGTTCATATAATAAGAGCACATATCAAGAGTTTTTCCAACATACTCCCTCCTGTGAGGCTGTAAAGCCTCATAAACAAAAACAGAAAACAAAAAACACATATACATAAAAACAGAAAACAAAAAACAAAAAACACATATACATACTCCCTCCTCCTTCTTATAAAGGCTCATTCTCAAAAGGTGATCCAGGAGTGAGCGAAAAACCCTCAGAGCCCAATTTGAGGGAAAATTCTCACTCTGCTCGAATATTGCGCGACAGTGAAAACAGTGTCACCAGGGTCACCATAATACACATAAAACCATACAACAAACACATAAGAAATAGAGTCCATGTAGAACCAGAGTCCTAGGTTAGTTACGGCCACCACCAATAGTGGTTACGATGCCTTGAGTATATCCCCCTTGGCAAGGGAGCCCTTATTTTTCTTTTGGTCTGCAACGCCCGCCAAACATTCGAGTACCTGTGGGCATAGGACGTCCCTGACAAGGCAAATACTGCGTCTGAATCATGGTTTCACGGGCGGTCGGTCAGCCGCCAGTCTTGAGGTGGGGACAAGTTCGCTAAGACTTTCTGTGATCCAACAGTAAATGATGTCCTCAGTGTACACCCACAAAATAAAAGAGTTCAGTATTGACGAATAGTCTTCTGCTGCACGTAGCGGGAAATGAGAAATGCATGTCTTGTTCTGTGGCGCAGCGTACTGGGTACAAGGTGCCCTCTTCCACGTAGAATCTATACACCAGGCCCTCAGGGCTGCGATCAAGGCAGGCACATGTGCGGCGCCTTTGAGCCGATTGGAAGCGTTGGACAGGATAGGTCTCCATGGATCTGCACACAACACTTATACATACGAACGGGGGAGACATAGACAAACAGGGACAGTAGACACAGAACATATGACAATATTTTTTACAATTTACAATGTTATAGCCCCTTTATAGTCACTGGGTCAAAAACTGACTTTTGAAAAGTGCCTGTTTAATCGAACGAGTACCCAACAAAGTAATTTGTGTTGTTTTGTATTTTCTTTTGCATGCTAGCATGGGAAGTAGACCTAGGGCGTACTTCATGTGTCCTTCTATAGCTGGTTGGGCCGTTTAATTGGTACTTCCTGTTAATGTGGGAATGAATAATAATTAATAATCAAATCTTAATATTCAATAGTGGTAGACCCCGTGCCTATGTTTTGGCTGAGACCCACTTCTAACAGCATCAGAAGGCACCTGGGCATTACAGGTACTATTGTCGAGAGATTGTGGAATAGCGGTATGGATCTCTACTGTAAGAAAGCCTATTGTGATTGCTGGATTCAATATCAATACACATACTATAAAAAAGATCTGGGCAGTTAGTCTGTCTGCCTCCTTTGGTGTTATCAGTTTTATTGGATTTATCTATCAGTTTATCTACTTTGCCCTTGTTACGGGGCAAGGCTACCTGCACCACGGCTTGCGGGTGCACTTTTATAATTTTTAGTTTTAAAATAAGGCATCAAGTGTCTCAAAGTCTTCTGGCGGGTGGATGTCGACAGCTCCTTGTCTGGTCTTTGACGTTGAGGGCTCCTCCCCAGTGTTTGCCACTGCTGTCGCACAACAACTGTAATTAAGGTGATACCAATATTCCTTACCTTCAACCTTGACTGCTATTGGAGTAGCTAACACCACTTTAAATGGTCTTTCTCTCCAATGTTTTCTATTGAATGTTCTGATGTCCACGTAGTCTCCTATTATTACCTGGTTAGGTGGCTCTCCTACTGGGGGAACGGAACACCTGTGGATATAAGAATCTGTGGACATGGGTTAAATGTTTTCCATAACTTGACATTTCACCTTCCACTTGTTCCAGCGACGGGGCCTTATAGGGTCTTCACGTAAATGCTACAGGCATTTGCCTGCCTGTCACTATCTCACGCGGTGTCAAGTGCGTTGTACGGTTTGTCTGTGAGCGCATGTTCATCAGTGCTAATGATAAAGCCTGTATCCAATTCAGGCTTGTGCTGGCACATATTTTTGCAATTTTTTCTTTCAACAAACCTTTTGCTCTCTCTATGCTTCCTTGAGAACTTGGGTAATAAACACATCCCATTTTGTGTTTGATGTACAATGCTTGTGCAAGTGACTTGATTACTTTATTTACACAACAAGGTCTGTTGTCTGACCTCAACAGAGCTGGAATGCTAGATCTAGGGATTACTTTTCTACACAAAAACTTAGCTACTGTCTTAGCATCATTTCTTGCAAATGGTACTGCCTCAACTCATCCTCAACCTTTACTTCACTATGGCTAATTTCTTAGTTCTCATATGGCTAGTCCATGTGTAATAGTTGAGCCATCTGCTCTCTGGAAACCTCGCTGTGCCCAAAATGACCATGATGCTATCCATTTGTAAATTTACTCAATCTCTGATTAGTACTTGGTTAAATATTGATGGGCTTCACAGTATCCTTGTTCTTGATATGCGAATGCAAACAAGTGCTGAGAGTCAGGGTGCACTGGACTAAAAACTGCAGAACACAGATTACAATTACTGTATACCATTTTGTCCCTTCTGGAATGTTTGATAACAAATTGTGTGGATCTGGGACCACTGGGGTCTCTGCCACCACTAGTTGATTGACTGGTCTTAAATCATGTACCAATCTCCATTTATCTGAATTTGGCTTTCTGATCGGAAAAATCGGAGTGTTGCACTGACTTTTTGTGGGGATTAAAACTCCTGCTTCCACTAGCCCTCCCTTTAATAGCTGGTCCTATCCCTTCCTTGTTTAGACAATGGATACTGTATCTGATAAGGTAATGGTGCATTGGGTCTAACCTATATTTTCACGAATCTTGCTGACTTAAGTAGTCCTACCTCTTAGTGCTTCTTCTACTTCTTTCTCTGTTAAGTTTTCTTCATCTGCCACCAGGGGCATCTGTACCGCTGCTTCTACTCTTACATGTATTCTTGTTTGCTGATTTACTAACATGGTTGCTGCTACTATTTGCTCTGTTCCTATATAAGCTATCTTTAAGACTTTCCTATCTTCTGACATATGTACTCTAGGATTTTTTTATACTCAATTTCACTAACTTTTCTGCCTCGTTCATCATAGGCCCTAAATCTTTGGATTCAAAACCTTGCCCGATCATCAGGGAGATGTGGGAGACTGCATCGCCGACTTGATACCATCCTTGAATCTCTTCTGGGAGTATGGCATATGCAGCCACTCCTTGCTGTCCATGTTGATATCATATTGTTTTCCTTCTAGTCGTTCCTCCCATAGTGATGCATACTCTTCATCTTTTCCCCCTACATCATATTTCAGGGTACAAAGCCATGGTCCTCTAGCTTCATAGCAATCTGGCCTTAACCACGGTTTCCATTCAGAGTATTCTTGCCATATTTTTGATGTATCCTTGCCTTTGATCTCCATTCAAAACACTTTGTCCAGACCTATTATTTCTTCCTTTTGGCTTACTACTAAGTATCGTTGGGCTAACATCTCCAGGAGTGTTATCCATATTCCTGTTGGTCCACAATGTATTTCAGCTCCTACTTTGCAGAGCACATCTCTTCCGAGAAGATTGGCTGGTGTGTCGGGGGAAATATAATAAAGGTGCCTGCACTGTTATTCCTTCTGCAGTAATCCATTGAGGCTTGGTAAATTATAGAGTCTGAGTCTTTCCTGGGAAACCCACTGTCTTTATTTGCTCTATGTGTGAGGGGAAGCTTTGAGCCTTCTTTGCCAATGCTTGTAAATGTGGCTCCTGTGTCAATCAGGAATGGGGCCTGTACTTCATTTCCAGTTCCCACCATAATTGTTGGTTCTTGTGCAGGATGCAATGGGGTGGTACACTGCACCAGCTCCCCCTCTGGCTTCTCTATGCGTCTTCACATTCCCCTGGAGCTGGCCCCAGCCCATCCATTGCTCAATTTCCAGCACCTTGTGTTATCATAGGCGCTTGCTGTATTCCTGGCTGCATTCCTTGTTGAAGCATTGGGGCTGGCATGGGTTGCTTTCCTTGATTTCCTTGATTATCCATGGCTCCGCCTGGCATCCCATATGGCAAGTAGGGACAATCTTGTTTTAAGTGTTTTAAGTAATCGTTATTGCAATTCCAGCAACTTCCTCCTTGTCCTCCTGTTCCCCAGGTAGGTCTTTGTGGAGGTTGTCTCCCTTGTCCTCCTCTCCCTCGATCTCTGCCTGGGCCCCAGCCACGCTGTTGAGGAGCATATTGAAAGTTCATGGGTATCACTGATTCATTGTATATCCCATTGGATATGGCATCCCTCCACTTGGGGCGGTGCCTGCCCTGCAGCTGGTGCCACCATAACAGCTGCTTGTTTTGTGGTGTTTCCTTTTTGTCTTCTTTTCCCTTCTTCTCTTGTCTCTCTTATTTATTTCTCACCAGCTCCCCCAGCTGGGTTTTATGTAGTTGCACTGGCAGATCTTCTGCATTTTTCTTTGCTTCCCGTTTCCTTTTGCTGTGTAGCTCTGTGTGATGTATTACGTTGGCTTTGAACATGGCCCATGGCATAGTGTTCAGGCCCACTACTGTATCCAGCTGATCCTGTACTTCCACTGGGAGTGCCTGTTTTAACATGAGTTTGAACAGTGTCATGCTTGCCGGTGTCTCATCCCAGGGTGCTCCCATTTCTTCTCTCCAGGAGTATTCCTTGCTCCTCCTCAAGTTTCATCTTTTCCACCTTTCCTGGATCAGCTCTAGTTGGGTACATATCTTTTAGCACATTCCATAGGATATTCCTGTATGGACTGTCTCCCTTTGGATCATCAGCCATTCAAGGGCATTATTGGGTATTTCCATCATTTTAGCTTTTCCTACGGTCTGGCATAAGATTGCTTTCAGATCGAGTATGGCCAAGTGTTGTCCGGTTGTTTGTTCTTCAAATCTGGTGATCCACCTTTGAGCCTCCTCACACACATTTGGCAACCTTTGTATTAATCCAGTTATGTCCAGGAATGTCCAAGGCACGTAGTGTGCCTGCTTCCCTTTGACTTGCTATTGTGGTCATCTGGGAGAGGGGAGCTGTGCTCCTCATGTCTTTTCTTCATGTCTTTTTCTCCTGTTGATACCTGTCGTATTAACCCTTTGACTTGCCCACTTGTGATCTCCAGTTCTACTTCATGTGCTTTGCTTCCGTCTCCCAACTGTATTGATGGATCCCGTTGTACTCGGATTTGTAATGTTTGTTATAAGATGGGGGTTGGGTTGCTCCTCACATTCACCTGATGGTGGGGCTCCAGCCTTCTCTTACTCCTGTTCTTTACTCTGTTCTCCCCATAACCCCATTTAACCCTGTAAAGCCCACTGTTGCAGAATTACAACATCACCTTTAAAAAGCCTGTGAATTTTTTTTTTCTTTCTTTTCACAAGACCACATTTACATAATTTACATAGTTAATGGGTTCTATTGTTTGTCCTCATAATGCTATTGGATAACCGAAGTGTTTATTTGTATGCTCACCTGGCCATGAACTCACCTAAACTCTGCATGACTGGATTTGTCAAAATTCAAACAAATACAATTCCTCAATTTTTTTTGTGTGTGTTTATCACAATGTCTAGAACACATACATATTTAGTTATTTTGAAAAATTAGAGCTTGTCATGTCCATGCTGTAATTCTACAACTCTGGGCCAGAGTGGTAATCAAAATAGCCTGTGCATCTTACACATTACATAAGGACACTGCACTTCTTACATCATCACAAATCGAAATTTAAACTGTTAGATGGTTCATTGTAATTCATTTCTAAATGTGCTTTTCTGTTAAATTTGTACTTATATTAAACTTGTACTTACGATTAGACCGTAATTACACACAAGAATAAATTTTGTGTGGTATTTCAATCTCCATCATATAGAGCAGTATCTGAGACTCCCTGTATCTTTGTAGTTTTTTGTTTGTTATTTAACTAAACGATCCTGAGATTCCTTATGACAATACCCATATCAATAAATGCCCCTTCATACATTATATGATTATGCACAGTATGCATTCAATCCTGCAAATGAATGCCTACATGCTCTGTATATCTGATCAGACAAAGACAGAAGTTCTACTCCTAGCAGAGCCCAACGCTTCAATATTACAACATTTTCCTACAAACTTACTAAATTGTGAAAAATAAAATGCCATTTTCCATGTACTTTTTTATTCCTTTTCAGCATCTTTGTGCTATATTATTACAATTGCAACTGATGTGATTAGACATTTACCCTTCTCCATCATGCACCCTTGTATCGCTCCTGTGGCACTATCTCTTTAGTAAATAAAGTTCTAGTAACTTTAATTGAACATTTATTTATTTATTTGTTTATTATTATTTTTGTTAAACGTGGTTGTACAGGATTCTTCCTAGTATGGCTTTCAAGAAGATTTAATCTGTTCAATAAGGCAGATATTGCAAAATCAAATTAACCTTAAATTAAAATTAAATTAAAATTGAAAAAGTTAAAGTGTTGCAGTTGCTCAGCAAATAATTCTACCAACAGTTCCTCATCTTCATTAAATGGGTCTTTACATTAAATTTCACGCCTATTGATAAGCCCGTTGACCACCAGGGGTTTCTACTAGGACTCTTAATACTGGGCTCAGCAGTCAGGCCCCCAGAGTGCTTCTGCCCTCATACCACTCATCACATGGAAATAAGCTTTTTTACTTCCTATCTTTAATCAAAGCCTATCTTTCTACACCACTTCTATCCTTATGCACCTAGTCAACAAAATGTGTTCTTACTCCCTTGGTTTCAATCTCCAAAGCTGTCTCTTCTTCATTATCTGAACTCAATGGTTCATCACCCTTAAGTCTATATCATCTATTCACTATGTAATATGTTGTGTTATAACTTAAAAATGACCTGACCAGTAGAAGTCAATGGTGTTGTGTATGTGTTGTGATGCACTGATGAGGAAGTAGACGAGTTGTATATTGGAAACAGAACAGCCCGAAGCTGTGCGTGTCTGTGACGTTGTTAATACGAGGAATTAAAGCTTAAAAGCGGTATGACGTTTCTGTTCTTGTATATACAATACAACACATTAATTCTTTCTCATTGTGCTCTCTCCATACAACCCGTTGTGTGTACTATATTGTAATGTTCTAAATGTGTCGTGCAGTGTTGTAAGGTAACGGAGTACAATTACGAAATACGAAAACTTCTGTACTTCAGTAGGAATTTCACGTATCTTCCTCTTTACGTCGCTATTTAAATTTATGTGAACTTTCACTTTTACTCCACTAATTTCCTAGATACAATGTATACTATGCATACTCTTACTCCGTTATATTTCCTTAAGCATCTTCGTTACTCATTACTAAAAACTAAAATCACTGCTCCTAGACTAGACTGCATTACACAAGTCCGCACGCACTACGGAGAAACACAGGCGTGCGCAGCGTGCACGCACTTTCAAAGCTGGAAAGAGTGCAAAGACAACCCAAACGCAATGAAATGTCACTAATCTTGGTACCAGAATTGTAGCACAAACAAAACATAAATGCAAACCATCCATGCAATATTACATAAACCTAACATTCATTCATTTGGTCTCCGTCTTCTGATATTTGATGTCTTTATGTATGATGTGGGAGGAACCGGGAAGTGCAAACACTTGCAGGGGGGGACCAACCCTGGAAGTGGACGTAATAAAGACCCCAAACTGTGTGCGTGTGTGTGGTGTGTATGTGTACGGGGTGTGTGTGAGTCACAAATTATCAACCAAGATTAAAGCCTAAACATGAGAAGATCAAATAAGGTACGGCACGTTTTCTTTTCCTATTTTCAAGTATTCTATATGGCCATGTAACAACATACAAAGGCATACATATACAACACTTGTGCACACCACAACACCTTCTGCCACAACACTTACACTTAGTTGTAACTTGCACGATATATTACTCTATTACTCTACGTTGTTTTGTTCACTATATAATTTACAAAAACAAACATGCAAGTTTTTCCTCCACTACTGGTAATGTCAAATTTAACCAACAGGAAGCTTTAAACCGTTTACCCTGCTCCTAATCTAAAACACACTATCAGTATTTCCCCGCTTTGAGGAAGTGAAATGTGCCGGCGCACAACAGAGCAAACTCTCAGACCACAAACCACATTCATCGCTCACCGCGCACTCACATTCATACTCATACACATTCAACTTAACAAAACAATCACTCTGTCACAACCACACAATTACATCCACACTATTTTGTTCCTCTATTCATTCAGTATACATACAACATGCAATATACAGTGTACTATACAATATAATACAATATTACAGTATACTATACAATATAATACAATATATAAACTGAAATGCTATGAAATCTTTTCACTCTACACGTTATCTCTACTCCCAGATGTTTCCCTATTAAATAATATAAAAAGCCTACTTACCTTTTCCTCCTCTTCCTTCTGAGACTTTTTATTTCATTACGTCCACGAATATTTACACTTTTACACTTGCCAACTCCTAACTCACCGTAATCACTAATTCCACTCCATACATCCACACATTCTTATTACCATCATTACAATACAACCGATTTCCTCTTCCCCCTCTAATTATTTCTAATTATTGCCCTAACACTGTGAGGGGAACAGTACAGTCACCTGTATTCATCAAATGTCCGTCCTCCTGAATCGTCATTCAGTTCGACACATAAATACAAACACTGATACACATGTTTATCTCAAATACCCATGCACATCAACAAATACATATAGATACACATGTATATCTCAATTACACATGCACATCGACAAACGTGACAAAACAAGGGGCCCCCCCGCCCTACCAAGCAGACCTGCCTCGCCGGACAGCGGTATCTAGGGCAACGCGTTTCCTTTTCCTTTACCTGCCCGTTCGGCCCCGGCGATTGATTAATATAGCACCCATCCCGGCGGTACGCGGCAACCCCACCCCGTTCGGCCCCGGCGATGAATTATATAGCATTCATCCCGGCGGTACGCGGCGATAAAAATATAAAAAATGTAAAAAACATATAAAATGACACACAAACACACACCGGTAGTGGCCAACTACCAAACCATGAACCCCATGAACCTTTAAATCTTTAAATCTTCAAATCTTCCCCAAAACCTCGAACCCTTTAAATCTACCCAAAAACCCAAAACTTTTAAATTTTCCCATAAACCCCAAAAACCAAAACCGAAAACTTGGTTGCTATTTGCTATTTCTCATCCAGCTCTTATTAATTATTATATTTTCATAAAAGTTCACTATATTTTTTATTTCTATTTTCTTTTTCTTTTGTGAAAGTTCTTGACTTCGAGGGCAGTTGTCCGCCTCCCTCATCAGGGCCATTCCTCCCACGTCAGGCCACAGATTCACTCTACACAGACTTTCGGATATAACAGGCGTCTGCTTACCGTAATGTTATGGCCGGCCTCTGTAACCCGTCTGAGAGAGCGGTCCTGATTCCGGACGCAGATCATTCTAACCCTAACGAAGTCCCATCTGGGGTGCCATAACTATGTCGGAAATTTTTGGAGAGCCACCCTCCAAGTGGACATATGCCAGGGGTGCATTACAGCCAAATTACAGCTCGAAATTCGGCACACTGTGAAGCGGCTGTGTTGCCTGCGACGCAGGACGATGAGTGTATGTTTTTATACAATATTAGTCATTTTTAAATCCAGGTACTGTACATTTTTCATATTAAAAACACAAACAAAACAACTGGAGTGGAATTTTGCAGCTGGAACGGATTAATGGGATTTCAATTCATTTAAATGGGGAAAATTGCTTTGAGATACGAGGAATTTGAGATACGAGCAAGGTCACGGAACGAATTAAACTCGTATCTCGAAGTATTACTGTATTTTAAACATCTTCATCCCTGCTGTTTAAAATCATGTACATATGTCTTCTATAGTACACAATGTGCCTCAGTTTGGGTCTTTACAACTTGCTGGAATCATTTTTATTTATACACTATTTTTCCGAATCTAGACAGTTGTTTACTCAGTACATCATTATCTATGTAAGGGGGGACATTAGACAGGGTAACTCTTTTTGCAGGGATACTGAGGGGGAAAACTTTGACCAGAGTCTCTTTAATTACAACCCCTTTAGCGACCACAAACACAACTTTGTGAAGCTCATCAATTTTTTTCCCACTAATTGATGAGCATACAATTAATTGGTGGATGAACTGAACTGGAAAAAAAAATGTTTATACCTGAAGCCCACAATGGTGTTTGTGTGTTTCAGGTCAGAGTAGATATGGTGACTCTGTGGTGTGTGTTGTCTCTGCTCACCTTCCTCTCTGTGGAGGCTTCAGGAACAAACCCTGGAGCTAAATTAAGAGTCACACAAAAGGGGCTTGATTATGGTGAGTATTGCATGCCACAAGCATCTAAACATTTTAGTTTTCTATTCTTTCCATCAAGTTCATGTTTATTTTTATTTCAACTGCAGAACTTGAGATTAGCATTAACCCATTACGGGAGAAGCTCAAAACCATCCAAATCCCAAACATGAGCGGCAAAGAAGAGGTTTTATTTATGGACGTCTCATACAGAGTGAGCAGGTGAAGTGGAAAATCAACATCTTTTTCTTGTATATACGATTAGATGGTTAAGTCTCTGATATCATATAATATCTGCCTGTACTGTTATTTTCTTTAGGAGAAAACTTCAGGGGTCTCATTTTGACCCCTACATTCCAAGGAAAATACTACACAGAGCATTCTGTCACACTCATGTATCTGTGTTTAAATCTATTTGTTTAAAAAAATGTGTATACAATAGTTCTGAATGGTTACTGGTAGCAAAGTAAGACATATAGCTATATTAGAATGAACATAGAGTTCAAGCCTCAATTTTTAAAAATCTAATCATGGATGTATGTATTCGAGACAGTACAGTAATGACACCGTGGGCTCTTTGTTGGATTACTGAGGAAACTCCCTCTATAGAATGTCTTGGAAATGGACTCCAAATTTTAAAGGCTGCATAAGTTATGGTGAATATTTGGGTAGGAGGGGAATGAGGAGAGAAAAAGAAATGGCTTATCCTCCTCTCTTTTATCTCTTTTTTTATGTTAATAAGCCAAAAAGCTTTATAGAGATTTAATCAACTTCTTCTGAGCAATAAGATTTAAGTTGATATGATATGATATGAAATGTTATTGGCTTGTGGACTTAATAGATTCCATCATTTCTGTTCCTGACAGCATGCAGATCGAAGAAGTTTTAATGGATTCTACAGCTGTGGGGTTGGTACCTGGTACCGGGGTGAGTCTTTCTATCGGTAAGGCCTACATTGACCTGAAAGGCAACTGGGAAGTGGAATATCTTTTCATGTAAGCAAAAGCTGATTACTGATAAGATTATCTATATTGTGTGCATTGGTCCGTGTTAATCCTAAAGAAAACTGTCTTGTGTAAATTGTCTAGAGACGACGGCGGCTGGTTCACTTTGTCCATCTTTGACATCAGGATCAGCACCACCATTGGTGTGAATAACGATGGTCAAGGGCATCCAACAGTTTACGCTGCATCCTGTTCTGCTTCTATTGGCCGAGTCGAAATCGATCTGCATGGAGGTTTGAGGTAATCCAACATGAGAAATATGAGGTCACGTTTATTTCGGATTAAAAATAAGAAAATAAAACATACATAACACTAAAGAATCAACTTTTTGTATTATTGCCCAGCTCATTAGGATTGTATTGGCGTTATCGTTATTTGTAGATGATTCATGAGTCAAAGTGTTTGTATCTGTTTTTATATAAATCTTTAATATTATCTTAATATTATTAGTATTAATCTTTTTATATATTAACTTTACCACTAAACCCTAGAGACATCACAGACAGACAGAGATGAAAAACAGTCACTTTCATTCAGAAATTGTAATTTATAGCAATTTATAAAATGGAACTTCTGGAGATTTCTCCAGAACTTCTGGAGCTTCTGGAACTTCTGGAGCTTTTCTCCAGTCGTTCCCACAGTAAACAACTATTAGACTTCAGTTGACAACAATCCATGGACACAAGAATGGCTCTGTATAATTTGTTGTCACTGACATGCTTTGTGAGTGGCTCAGAGAAACTGATATGCAAAATAATATTTTATTATTATTCCTCTCACTTGCCCATTCAGCTGGCTGTATCAGTTGTTTGACAGCTACATCAATTCGGCTCTGCTTGATGCCCTACAGCCACAGGTACCTACAAAACCCCAATTAAATTAAAAGGAAGAATATCAGGTGCTGTTTATTTCATTATAAATCCTTGGTGTTTCAGATCTGTACTATGGTGACTGAAGCCATAAATAGCATCAATCCACATCTGAAAACTCTAAATGGTATGATCAATGATCAACACACACACAGATACATACATTTACAGCATTTGGCAGACACCCTTATACAGAGCAACTAACATTATTTCATATTTATACAACTGAGCAATTGAGGGTTAAGGGCCTTGCTCAGGGGCCCAACAGTGGCATCTTAGTGAACCTGGGATCGAACTCACAACCTTCTGATTGGTACCCCAAGACCTTAACCACTAGGCTACCACATGCCACACACACACACACACACACACACACACACACACACACACACACACACACACACACACACACACACACACACACACACACACACACACACACACACACACACACACTTTTTTAACGCATGTTAAAATAAGTCTCTTCATCCGTTACAGAACCCAATATCCTGCTAACGTCTGCTATTTAAATGCTTTAATAATTGTAGTTCTTGCTCAAGTTGACAAGTATGCTGAAATCGACTATTCCATTGTGGGGTCACCATTTGTTTCTTACTCTGGCATTGATCTGGGTTTAAAGGTGAGTTGAAACTTAATTCTCCCTGGGAAAACCTGATATGTTTTATTTATGTTTTTCAATACTCTCTATTTTTCTCTTTCTTTCTCTGCAGGGGGAGTTCTACAACATCGGGCAACACCAGGAGCCTCCGTTCTCCCCAACACCCTTCTCTCTGCCTGCTCAGGACAGCAACATGCTGTACATCGCATTATCAGCTTTCTCCCTGAACTCAGCCGGCTTCGTGTACAACAATGCCGGAGTGCTGAAACTCTATATAACTGACGACATGGTAAGTTACAACCACCGCTGTAGGTCATCGTTAACTCTAGAAATATAGGCACCCTCATTTTTTGAGCTCAAGACCTGATTTTATCAACAAGGAGAACAAATTTGACAAAACAAAACATTCACAACAAAATCAGGCAGGTTCTGAAAGTTAATAATCATTAACATTCTCATTACAGATCCCTTCCAGTTGTCCTTTTCGACTTGACACAAAGACGTTTGGGATTTTCATTCCACAGGTATGAAATCTATTCATTTCTTCTTATTATTTATATTTTAAATCTCACATAAACTTTTGTTTTTTGGGGATGTATCTGTTTAAGGATCTTAGACTAATCATTCCAAGGTCACAATTAAAGGTGGGGTGCACGATGTTTGAAAAATGCTTCAGAAAACTGAGTCGGACCAACAAACAAAACAAACGTGTAGCTAATGAGCAGAAAGGGGTGTGTCTTGTCAATATGTGGCAGAGAGAGTGTGCAGTGTGCATGTCTGACATTAGCCTCTGCCATTACCTCTGCCTCAGGTTCTAGGTCTTGAATGTCATCTTATGTGTGAGCTAAGCATTTACATTTACAGCATTTGGCAGACGCCCTTATCCAGAGCGACGTACATAAGTGCTTAAATCTCTATCAATGGATACATTAATGCTGGTTCACTAGGTTACATACTTAAGATACCATGAGTTTAAGTTTATGGTCGCCCTGCCATCCACTGCACGGAAGTCAAAATGACCACTAGGGGTGGGCCAGAAACAGGCTTCGTTGTAGCTTTTAAGCATTAAATCCTCTAAATACATGGTTAAACTTATTTTTTAAGCAACACACAAAGCATAGCCCACACACAAAGCATAATATGATTCATAGCCGTCATACTATTTGAAACAAAATTGGTAGTAAACTGAACTAGGTGGCGCTAGACCAGTTTTTCCCTTACCTTTAGACGCTTCCCTTTCTTCACTGGGGTAATATTTTCCAAAACAAATGCTTCACAAAAATCCCCAAAGGTCCAAGGAACTGGAATCTGTAAGCCTTGGTCGCCTCACAAATATTCCGTTTGTGATCCGAAAACTGGAAACAGTAGTGCGCCACCATCTTTTTTTTCAGCTCTAACTTCTCATTGGAGGTTTCAAAAATTACACTTATGTACACTTATTTGTAGCCCAGGGCCTAACGAATCAAACAAGCCCTCACTTGAGCCAATCGGCGCTTGTTTTGCAGAGATAGACGGCTGAGAAGCCAATGATGTTGTTACATCCTATGTGGGAACCCTCCGTTTGACTGACAATTGCTCCTTCCAATAGCAATGAAATGGTCCGGGACTTCTACAGCTCTTTAGCCAATAAGGAGACGATTCCAACGGTATGCAACATGCCCCGTTTCTCAGGCTGCGCAAAAAAGTTGCGCAAAGGATTTATTGCGCAATTCTCGACTTTTTCACAGTCTCACAGCTCAGGGTGTCAGGTTACAGGCCTTTTTTCACAGCAGACTTGTAGACAGAGAGACTCTGTTTGTTTTAGTCTTTTAAACAGTATTTAAAAATACAGTAAACAAGTAAACAAGAAACACATGACCGGACGGACATGTCCGTAGAAAAATATTTTTATTGAAGCCATTTTTGGGTCTTTTGACTTGATTTTTTTGGTGAAAGCCAAGACATGTGGCTATGACCATCAGTTGTTATTTGGTTCCTAACATAGAAATAAGATTAATCAGTTTATCAGGTAAACAACTCAGGCGGAAATCAAAACCTTCCATTCTAGCCTCTGTAACTTTGTGCCAGTAAGGCCTAGAATCAATCTGACCCTGAAACTAGAGAATCTCTTCTTTCCAATGAGATCAGGCTCACCCCTGTGTGTTAACGTATGTGGGAGCTGTACCACTTTTTGTTGGGTAGGTCCTGTAGGCGAAAAAATTGCAAAAAGGGGGCGAGGTCTGTAACAGGTTAAAACATTGTTCAAAGTTACAGAAAAAGTGTTTTTTTTTTTTTTATAAATGCAAAAGATAGGGAAAGAAGTGCTAGTTGAAGTGTTTCCTGAATAAGTAGGTCTTCAAACACCAGACCCCTAGGGCAGTGGTCACCAACCCCTGGGCTGCGGACCGGTACCGGTCCGTGGACCAAATGGTACCGGGCCGCCCAAGAAACATTAAATTATTTCCATTTTACTTACTGTGGTGTATTTCTCTCGGGTTTGTGCAACTTTACATGGACGAGAGGTTAACCGGGAGCTGCGAGAAGTCACCTAAAGCCGCACCAATACCGCACAAAATATCATGCTATCGGGCCGGGTTTATGTGACGTCTGGATATGAGCGGCTGCAAGCGGTAGTGGCGTTGTAGCTTTGTTGGAGAGAGAAGGTGTGTATCGCTCTTCTCTCTGTTCACCGGTACTTTGTCATGTTTAACAGTGCTTGGTGTACGTGTATATTGTGTTTGCTCAAATTTAACCCACAAATTAGCAAAAATGAGCACAAAACAGACGTCGTTAGAAAGTTAGAAACTCTGCCAGTGTTCTGGATTAAAGTCATGGCGGAATACCCTGAGACTGCAACCACAGCACTTAAATCCCTATCGCCATTTCCGACATGCTATCTGTGTGAAGCGGGGTTTTCTGCAGTGACGGCAACCAAAACAAAACAACGGAATAAACTGGACATAAGCAACACACTTCGGGTGTCATTGTCTCCTATTACCCCAGATGGAACCGTCTCGTTGCAAAGAAACAAGCTCAGGGTTCTCATTGATTTAGCGTTGTAGTGAGTTAAAAAGGCATGATTAAATACAATTAAATTAAAATTATTAATTTTAATTTAATTGTATAGCCGCCACCCCACACCCCCACCGGGCCACGGTAAAATGATCAAACATTGACCGGTCCGCGGCGAAAAAAAGGTTGGGGACCACTGCCCTAGGGGACGTTCATTCCACCACCTTGGAGCCAGAACAGAGAAGAGTCTTGTAGTATACTTGCCTCTTAACCTGAGAGATGGTGGAACCAGTTGAGCAGTGCTGGTAGATCTGAGGGTGTGGGGTGCAGTGCGAGGAATGATAAGGTCTTTGAGGTTAGATGGAGCTGGTCCGTTTCTGGCTTTGTAGGACAGCATCAGAGTTTTGAATCTGATGCGTGCAGCTACCGGAAGCCAGTGGAGTGATCGCAGCAGCGGGGTGGTATGTGAGAACTTTGGCAGGTTGAAAACAAGCCGTGCAGCTGCATTTATGATTTACAGAGGACGGATTACGTTCATAGGTAGACCTGCCAGAAGTGTGTTGTAGTAATCCAGTCTTGAAATGACAAGAGACTGAACAAGTACCTGAGCAGTCTGTGTGGACAAAAATGGCTGAATCCTTCTAATGTTGTAGAGAAGAAAGCGACATGAGCGAGTCACATTAGCAACATGAGAGGAAAAGGACAGTTGATTGTCCATGGTTACCCCAAGGTTGCGATCTGTGGCTGAAGGGGAGATCAGATCGTTGTGCAGGTATATAGCAAGATCATGACCTGGGGATGAGTCATGTGGGATGAACAGCAGTTCAGTTTTGCTATCATCAGCATAGCAGTGGTAAGAGAACCCATGTGAGGAAATAACTTCACCAAGAGAGTGAGTATACAGGGAGAAAAGAACAGGACCACGTACTGAGCTCTGTGGGACTCCAGTGGAGAGTCTGCATGGAGCAGATGTCACTCCCCTCCATGTTACCTGATATGAGCGTCCTTCCAGGTAGGAAGCAAACCATTCCCAAGCTGATCTGCAAATCCCAAGACAATTGAGGGTGGACAAGAGTGTCTTGTGGTTGACCGTATCAAACGCTGCTGAAAGGTCAAGGAGGATAAGGACGGATGACAGTTTGGCTGATCTAGCAGTATGTAGCTTCTCAGAGACATCCAAAGGGGCTGTCTCTGTGGAATGAGCTGCTTTAAAGCCAGACTGTTTGGGATCTTGGAGGTTGTTCTGTGAGAGATAGACAGAAAGTTGATTATAGACAATGCGTTCAAGAATTTTTGAAAGAAACGATAGAAGTGATACCGGTCTGTAGTTACTTATGTCTGATGGATCCAGAGCAGGTTTCTTTAGGATGGGAATAACCCTTGCTGTCTTGAAAGTAGTTGGTACCTAGACCAGATGCTATGGCTATCTTGATGATAGTGGTAATGAAGGGCAGAAGGTCTTGCAAGATGATCTGGAGCTTAGTGGAAGGGAGTGGATCCAATGGGCAGGTGGTAGGATTGCAAGACTGGATGAGGTGTAAAATCTGTTCTGCTGCTACTTACTGTGAGATGTAAGTGCAGTCGGGGCAGAACTGAAGGTCCGGCAGATTTTCTCAATCTTCTCCTGGTAGAAAGAAGCAATGTCTTCTGCAGTCAGGGAGGATGAAGAAGGTGGAGCCGGGGGGTTGAGTAGAGAAGAGATGATGTTGTGGAGCTTCCGAGGGTCATGTGACGAAGCTTCAAGCTTTTCCTTGTAGAAGGAAATCTTGGCAGAAGTCACATCTGAGGAGAACTTGGCCAGGAGTGTTTGGTAAGAATCAAGATCTGCATCAAGCAGCACATCTGAAAGCCAAGGAGCAGAACAAGAAGTGTTCTTGGGTTTTGTGGGCATAGAGCAAAGAAAAAGTTGAGAAAAGAGATGAGAGGAAAGTATCAGTGGCTGAGTCCAAGGGTAGTGAGGAAAAAGAAAGAGTGCCAGAAGCTACAGAAGAAGGGGACACAGAGTGGAGGTTGCGGCGGGTAAGAATGAGGGGGTGAGAGGTAGTTTTAGGTAGGATAGGGAGAGTGATGGTGGATACCAGGTGATGGTCGGAGACGTCTAGTGGGGTAGCAGAAAGACGGGTGAAAACCAGGTCCAGGACATTGCCTCCTTTGTGTGTATTACCATAGTATTACTCATTGAGTTGATTTATTGATAAAAATATCCCCTCGGCCAGCTGCCCCAGCAGGTTCCGCCATAATAGTTGCATGGGTTACATATGTATGTGTAGGGCGGAGCTATCAAAACAGGAGTGACACCCATTTGGGTTTGGGGCGTGTTTGTATTTGGTGATTTCAAATGTCAACATTGGCTTTCAAACATCGTGCACCCCACCTTTAATCGTTAGCATGTTTTACTTAATGTACGTATTTAATATGTGACTCCAGATTGCTAAGCAGTACCCTGGCCTGAAGATGGAGTTCCTGTTGAAAGCTGCAAAGGAGCCGAACATCTCATTTGAGCCTAACCTCATGACCCTGGAGGCAAGCAGCACAGTTTCAGCCTACGCTATTCAGCCCAACGCCACATTGTCTCCTCTCTTCATCCTCAACATGGTGAGTAACGCAATATGATTCTGTGGGAGGAGTTAAATATTTGGTCGACTCATTAATTATGTACATGTTTTATCTGCAGAATGCCAGCGTGAGCGCTCTGATTTACGTCAGCGGTCTGAAAGTGCTTGGAAAAGTGACTCTTAAAAAGTAATTCATGCGATGTTAAAAAATAAATAAATAAATAAATAAATAAAATATTCCTAAATGCTATTAAAAAATAATAATAAAATAAAATAAAATTTCAATCTTTGGTAATATGCTCATAATGTATTTATTATTTTTATAGAATTGACCTGACATTAAACACAAGCAACGTTGGACCAATTCAGGTATGAGGACAAACAGACCAGTTTGATATGTCTGCTGAGGAAAATAAACATAAATCTAAATTCTTCTCCTGTCCAACAGGTGAAATTATTAGACAATGTTGCATGGACCATCTTGAATGTTGCTGTGATACCCAGAGTTAATGGTGAATATATGATCTGATCAACTGTGTTTTATTGTAGATTTTTATTTCAAAAACCTTTTTTTTAATCTATAAAATGCTCTTGGCAGCTCTCCTAAAGAACGGTTATCCTCTACCTGCCATCGGGGAAATGAACCTGCGAAACACCCAGCTTCAGATCCTGAAGGTATGAGAATTAAATTTGGTCAATTTTATAATGTATAGACTTTTAAATTTGATTTAATCCATGATTTTTAATGTAATTTCAGGATTATGTGTTGATCGGGACAGATGTCCAGTTTGGAGGAGTGGATTTACCTGATGTCCTCTAACTGTGGATTCTTTTTTCCAAACTAATATTTTTCCTGAAATTATAAGCGCTTCTTTTATGCATACTAATCACGAGCTTATCAGTTCATGCTAAACTGGTGGCTTCTCTCTTTCTGTTCTCTATTTCATCCATTTATATGAGTCTATCCAGCATCCTAACAGCATAAGGCCTTCATTTATATGTAGCTTGACTGAATATGACTCTTATTTTGCTCTTCTAATAGAAGCACGCAAAATATGTGTTTTATTTACAGCAATATTTTTAATTTATAATTTGTTCAATAAACGTGGTTCACTAATACTAACATTAACATACAGTGTTCTGTTCGTTATGATGCTGCTCATAAGTTCAGGGAGGTGTGGCTGAGGGCGTGGCCTTGCAGACTCTGGGAGTTTGCTGAAGTAATCTATAAAAGGAAAACACCATACAGTAAATTACACAGCAATGAAGTTTCACCAGCGCTAATAAACATCATGTTCATTACTGATGTGGACAGAAAAATGCAAAAGTACACATAAGACCCAAAGGTTAAAACTCACCTTCACCAGTACATAGTCTCCAGCTTTAACCGGGGCAGTATTAATGCCTGTGGGGACAGAGGGCAAATGCTTTCTGGGAAAAATCACTTTTACGTTGCTGTCATTCCGACCACAGAGATCCTCAGGCGATCGTTTACTCTCCTACACATAAAAAGACAATCAGACTAATAAAATATCAAATTACAGCAAAAAACTATGTCGTCTATTGATTTTACAACATTAGCTGGCCTTTTTTTGCCAGTTCAGGAGCTTTGGGTTCTCAGACGAAGCTAGCATTCTTGGAGAAGCATCTATTAGCTGCAGTACTTACTCCCTCCACTAGAACAAGTTGTGTGCTCCCGATGAGAGCTGTGTTCAATTTAGAGGCTTCCTCTCTGAACACGGATATGAGCTCCTCCAGATGCCTCTTCTTCACCTCTACAGGGACATTATCATGTAAACGATGGTATGAGTGTGTTTTCTGTAGGGAATTGAAGAGATCTGGTTTCACCACTGACTAAAATTAACCCTCAGTTTTGTTCAGTGATGATTCTGCTTACCTTCCTCATGCTGTATGCAAACAGAAAGCCTACATTGTAGCCCACCTCCCGGAGCAGAGACAGTGTCTGCTGGTGGTCCTCCTCTGTCTCACCGCAGAAACCGGCAATGAAGTCGCTGCTCAGACTGACCTCTGGTATTATCTTTCGAATGTTTTCCACCAACTCGAGGTACGCCTCCCTGGTGTAGCTGTAAAAAAAACAGAGTGAGGTGGTTAATTTAAGGCTCAAGGACTCCAAGACAACTATTACGGTTCTGTGAATTATCAGCGTTGTCTTACCCGCGTCTCATGGACTGTAAAACTCGACTGCTGCCACTCTGAGCTGGGAGGTGGATCTGCTTACAGATGTTATTCCTCTCCTGGATCAAATGTAATACTTACATAAAACACATATTTTAAAGAAAACAGTTAATTTTTTTTAATTAAACAGCATGCATTATTTCATATTAATAAAATAGTAAAAAATCAAAAGAGAACAAATAGTGTCAATAATTTAGATTTCATCATCTGGAAAGTCTTTGGGATGTGGAGACGTGAAGCGTATCCTCATGTCGGGATCAACAGCACAGATTTATCTTAACCATTATTTTCATGTCCAACAGGTGAAATCACTCGACAGTGTTCTCACGATGATCGTAAAAGTTGTCGCGATACCCGAAGTGAACAGTGAGTATATGATCTGATTTTTTTTAAGTTTTAATAACTTTTTTTTTTACATACATTTCTGAAATGCTTTTAACAGCTTACTTAAAGCAAGGCTATCCTTTACCATCTATTGGAAAAATGAATCTGCTCAACACTCAGCTTCAAGTCCTGAAGGTATGAGAATAAAATATACTCAGTGATATAAGTAGATGCCTTTTTTTTAATTGATATATCTAATTCTTGATTATAATCAAAAATGTTCCAGGATAACGTGTTGATCGGAACAGACGTCCAGTTCAGCGCATGAGCTTGACCTGATGTCTACTAACAGTGGATTCCATTTGCAAACTTGGATTTCCTTATTTTCTATATAACAATACAGAACCTTTGTAGGAGTTGATGTATAAATAAATAAACGTGATTTTTTTTTGTCTGTTTTTTTTTACACCCCTAACTGATAAGACCTGAGTACATAATCATACAATGTCCTGCTCATCAAGATCTCTTAACAAGTCTATTTTCCGTTGGCTCTGTGAGTTCACTGATGTAATCTGCAGACAGATGAGATGACAGAAGAGATTAAAGTTCCAGAAAATAAAAGGTGGAGTTGTAACTGGTTTAATACTGCAGACAGCCACTAGATTGTGACTGAGATATTTTTGCCTCACTTTATCACGTCCCCTTTTATACATACTATTGCACACCACTGTTAAATTCAGACATTTTCTATAAGTCCCACAGTGAACTGGATATGATAGGTCTATTAAAGGCAATTAAATGAATGCTTAATGTTTAAATTTATGAGTGGAATTGTATAGAACAGAACACCGGAATAGAAAAAAGAAAAAAAAAAGAAAATACAATTACTTCCCTAGCTCCCTGTACAAAAACTCAATCAATAAAAGGTTCAAACAAAAATGGCGTCAGTCTCCCTCCTCCCCAATAACACTATCTACAAATATTTACAGGTAATAGCTAATAAGTCCAAACAGGGGCAATCCAGAATAGAAGTCAAAAGAACAGGCAGTAGTCAGCATTAAAAGGAATGGCTAAACACACAAATACCACAGACAAGTCAACCAACATTAACACACACCACTAACTAGCAGAAAACGAGTAGTACAAACAGAAAGTGAGCAAAAAAAACTTAAGCAGGAAGAGGTGGTGGAGGCTTTATAGGCATCAAGGACCTTTCCAACCTTCAGGAACCAATCGGTGTTCATCCTGCACCGAATCACAGACACCTCCCAAAACAGAAAACACAAAAATAAAAAACAGAGACTTATATGTGTGTGTTACTGCAGGAGGAGGCTGTGTGAGTCACATGCTGTAATGGACACGGTAAGTCTATTAGCACAAGATTTTGCTAAATTTGTTAGATTCTAGTCCTTGTGTACTGTCTGCATTGTTCTGCTGAATTTAGTATCGATGGCGTCAGTATTGTTTTTTCTCATTAGATGTCTTGTTTGTGCAATCAATAATGTCAATCATCCACAAAGTGTGAAACATAGGCAGGGTTTATTAAAATATATTAAGGGATTATTAAGCTACTTTAAGGGTTTATTAAGATATATTAAGGGTTTATTATGATACTTTAAATGTTTAATAAGATATATTAAGGGTTTATTAAGATATATTAAGGGTTTATTGAGATACTTTAAGGGTTTATTAGGATACTTTAAGGGTCTATTAAGATATATTAACGGCTCAATATTCAGTCTGCTATTCTTGTGTACTATCTGCTTGAATATAGCATTGGTTACCTTTCCTAAATTCCTATGTTACCTACATATCATGTCCATGTCATTTTGCAGTCCACATCGACATTAACACTTTCATTTCTACAAATGTAAACTCTCTATCCTCTAACCCCAATCCATGACACATATATTTTATAACTTGATGTCATGTTGTATTGGAGCTAGTGACATCACTGCATATTTGTATTTATGCAAAAAAAAAAAAAAAAAAAGAATTCTCCACTAGAATATGTACAGTTGTAAAAAGGAGATTATTTGTTTATTCCTCATAATGTCTTGTTCTCATTCAACCAGCTCTTCCTTCCTGGTCTGTGTGTGTGTGTGTGTGTGTGTGTGTGTGTGTGTGTGAGAGAGAGAGAGAGAGAGAGAGAGAGAGAGAGAGAGACAGAGAGAGAGAGAGAGAGAGATTTTTCCCCACTAATTCATGAGAATTGAAAAAAAAAATTGTTATACCTGATGCCCACATTGGTGTGTGTGTTTCAGGTCAGAGTAGACATGGTGTCTCTGTGGTGTGTGTTGTCTCTGCTCACCTTCCTCTCTGTGGAGGCTTCAGGAACAAACCCTGGAGCTAAAGTAAGAGTCACACAAAAGGGGCTTGATTATGGTGAGTATTGCATGCCACAAGCATCTGAATATTTTATTTTCTATTCTTTCCATCAAGTTCATATTTATTTTTGTTTCAACTGCAGAACTTCAGATTAGCATCAACCCATTACGGGAGAAGCTCAAAACCATCCAAATCCCAAACATGAGCGGCAAAACAGAGGTTTTATTTATGGACGTCTCATACAGAGTGAGCAGGTGAAGTAGCAAATCAACATCCTTTTCTTGTATAAACAATTAGATGGTTAAGTCTCTGATATCATATAATATCCGCCTGTACTGTTATATTATTTCGGGGAAAACTTCAGGGGTCTCATTTTGACCCCTACATTCTGAGGAAAATACTACACTGAGCATTCTGTCACACTCATGTATCTGTGTTTAAATCTATTTGATTAAAAAATGTCTATACAATAGTTCTGAATGGTTACTGTTAGCAAATACAAGACATAGAACTATATTAGACATACAACTGTATATAGAACTATATGCAAGACATACTATATTAGATTTAAGGAGATATGATATGATATGAAATGTTATTGGCTTGTGGACTTAATAGATTCCATCATTTCTGTTCCTGACAGCATGCAGATCGAAGATGTTTCGTTGTTTTCTACAGCTGTGGGGTTGGTACCTGGTACTGGGGTGAGTCTTTCTATCGGCAAGGCCGACATTGGCCTGAAAGGCAACTGGGAAGTCGAATATCTTTTCATGTAAGCAAAAGCTGATTATTGATAACGATTATCTGTATTGTGTGCATTGGTCCGTGTTAATCCTAAAGAAAATTGTCTTGTGTAACTTGTCTAGAGACGACGACGGCTGGTTCACTTTGTCCATCTTTGGCATCAGGATCAGCACCACCATTGGTGTGAGTAACGATGGTCAAGGGCATCCAAGAGTTTACGCTGAATCCTGTTCTGCTTCTATTGGCCGAGTCGAAATCGATCTGCATGGAGGATTGAGGTAATCCAACATGAGAAATTATGAGGTCACGTTTATTGGTGTACCACTTCGGATTAAAAATAAGAAAATAATATGTACATAACACTACCAAATGTAACGAGGAGTCGTAAGGCTGATGATCCAGCTTTTTTAATAGCAATCTCCTAAACAAACAGGCAAGGTCAAGGCAGGCAAATACACTGAGATAGAGCAGGCAGAAATCGGAAACAGTAAGACAGGCAGAAAGTTAGGGCAGGAAGCAAACAATAAGAAAACTAGAAAACAGAAACAAAACCAGAACTAGGAAATACACAAGAAACGCTCAGAATGATCACCGAAACAGATCGAGACTTCGCACTGGCGTCAAGTTCAAGTTCAGCCTTTATAGGGAGTGGCTGATGAGGAACAGGTGGTGGTGCAATTAGTGTCAGTGATGGATTCTGGGAAGTGTAGTCCGGTAGAGTGTAGTATCCTGGAGACGCTTCTCTGTGTTGGTGTTCGGGAGGCGCGGGCGGTGCACAGACCTTGACACCAAAGGATCAACTTTTTGTATTAGTGTCCAGCTCATTAGGATTGTATTGGCGTTATCGGCATTTGTAGATGTTTCATGAGCCCACAATGTTTGTATTTATATAGATCTTTAATACTATCTTATTATTAATATTAAACTTTTTATATTTTAACTTTACCACTAAACCCTAGAGACATCACAGACAGACAGAGGTGAAAAACAGTCACTTTTATTCAGAAATTGTAATTTATAGCAATTTATAAAATGGAACTTCAGGAGCTTTCTGGAAAGTTCTGTCTTCTGTCTACTGCACATGAATGATTTATATGGTTTCAAAGGACTGTTGTCATTCCCACAGTAAACAACTCTTAGGCTTCAGTTGACAACAATCCATGGACACAACAAAGGCTCTGTTTAATTTGTTGTCACTGACACACTTTGTGAGTAGCTCACAACTGATATGAGAAACTGACATGCACAATAATATTTTATTATTATTCCTCTCCCTTGTCCATTCAGCTGGCTGTATCAGTTATTTGACAGCTACATCAATTCAGCTGTGCTTGATGCCCTACAGCCACAGGTACCTACAAAACCCCGATTAAAGTAAAAGGAAGAATATCGCATGCTGTTTATTTCATTATAAATCCTTGATGTTTCAGATCTGTACTATGGTGACTGAAGCCATAAATAGCATCAATCCACATCTGAAAACTCTAAATGGTATGATCAATGATCAACACACACACACACAGTAATTTGCATGTTAAAATAAGTCTCTTCATCCGTTACAGAACCTAATATCCTGCTAACGTTTGCTATTTAAATGCTTTAATAATTGTAGTTCTTGCTCAAGTTGACAAGTATGCTGAAATCGACTATTCCATTGTGGGGTCACCATTTGTTTCTTACTCTGGCATTGATCTGGGTTTAAAGGTGAGTTGAAACTTAATTCTCCCTGGGAAAACCTGATGTGTTTTATTTATGTTTTTCAATATTCTCTATTTTTCTATTCTTTCTCTGCAGGGGGAGTTCTACAACATCGGGCAACACCAGGAGCCTCCGTTCTCCCCAACACCCTTCTCTCTGCCTGCTCAGGACAGCAACATGCTGTACATCGCATTATCAGCTTTCTCCCTGAACTCAGCCGGCTTCGTGTACAACAATGCCGGAGTGCTGAAACTCTATATAACTGACGACATGGTGAGTTACAACCACCGCTGTAGGTCATCGTTAAATATAGGCACCCTCATTTTTGAGCTCAAGACCTGATTTTATCAACAAAGAGAACAAATTTTACAAAACAAATCATTCACAACAAAACCAGGCAGGTTCTGAAATTTTATAATCATTCTCATTACAGATCCCTTCCAGTTGTCCTTTTCGACTTGACACAAAGACGTTTGGGATTTTCATTCCACAGGTATGAAATCTATTCATTTCTTCTTCTTTTTTATATTTTAAATCTCACATAAACTTTTGGTTTTTTGGGGATGTATCTGTTTAAGCATCTTAGACTAATCATTCCAAGGTCACAATTAAAGGTGGGGTGCACGATGTTTGAAAAATGCTTCAGAAAACTGAGTCGAGCCGGCAAACAAAACAAACGTGTAGCCAATGAGCAGAAAGGGGTGTGTCTTGTCAATATGTGGCAGAGAGAGTGTTCAGTGCGCATGTATGACATTAGCCTCTGCCGTTACCTCTTCCTCGGGTTCTATGTGTTGAATGTCGTCTTCCGCGTGAAACAGAGCTAAAACTTTCACGGTAAAACACACAGTACTACAAAAACACATTTCACTTGTATTACCATAGTATTACTCACTGAGTTCATATATTGATAAAAATATCCCCTCGGCCAGCTGCCCCAGCAGGCTCCGCCATAATAGTTTGCATATGTACGCCTGGTTTGCGTATGTATGTGTGGGGCGGGGCTATCAAAACAGGGGTGACACCCATTTGGGTTTGGGGTGTGTTTGTATTTGGTGATTTCAAATGTGAACATTGGCTTTCAAACATCGTGCCCCCCACCTTTAATCGTTAGCATGTTTTACTTAATGTACGTATTTAATATGTGACTCCAGATTGCTAAGCAGTACCCTGGCCTGAAGATGAAGCTCCTGTTGAAAGCTGCAAAGGAGCCGAACATCTCATTTGAGCCTGACCTCATGACCCTGGAGGCAAGCAGCACAGTTTCAGCCTACGCTATTCAGCCCAACGCCACATTGTCTCCTCTCTTCATCCTCAACATGGTGAGTAACGCAGACATGAGGTGATATGATTCTGTGGGAGGAGTTAAATATTTGGTCGACTCATTAATTATGTACATGTTTTATCTGCAGAATGCCAGCGTGAGCGCTCTGATTTACGTCAGCGGTCTGAAAGTGCTTGGAAAAGTGACTCTTAAAAAGTAATTCATGCAATGTTAAAATATATATATATATATTCTTAAATGCTATTAAAAAATAATAATAAAATAAAATAAAATTTCAATCTTTGGTAATATGCTCATAATATATTTATTATTTTTATAGAATTAACCTGACATTAAACACAAGCAACGTTGGACCAATTCAGGTATGAGGACAAACAGGCCAGTTTGATATGTCTGCTGAGGAAAATGAACACAAATCTAAATAATTATTTTTCTGTCCAACAGGTAGAAGTATTGGATAATGTTGTATTGTCACTCTTGAATGATGCTGTGATACCCAGAGTTAATGGTGAATATATGATCTGATCAACTGTGTTTTATTGTAGATTTTTATTTCAAAAACCTTTTTTTTAATCTATAAAATGCTCTTGGCAGATTTCCTAAAGAACGGTTATCCTCTACCTGCCATCGGGGAAATGAACCTGCGCAACACCCAGCTTCAGATCCTGAAGGTATGAGAATTAAGTTTGGTCAATTTTATAATGTATAGACTTTTAAATTTGATTTAATCCATGATTTTTAATGTAATTTCAGGATTATGTGCTGATCGGGACAGATGTCCAGTTTGGAGGAGTGGATTTACCTGATGTCCTCTAACTGTGGATTCTTTTTTCCAAACTAATATTTTTCCTGAAATTATAAGCGCTTCTTTTATGCATACTAATCGTTCATGCTAAACTGGTGGCTTCTCTCTTTCTGTTCTCTATTTCATACATTTTTATGAGTCTATACAGCATAAGGCCTTCATTTATATGTAGCTTGACTGAATATGACTCTTATTTTGCTCTTCTAATAGAAGCACGCAAAATATGTGTTTTATTTACAGCAATATTTATAATTTGTTCAATAAACGTGGTTCACTAATACTAACATTAACATACAGTGTTCTGTTCGTTATTCTGCTGCTCATAAGTTCAGGGAGGTGTGGCTGAGGGCGTGGCCTCGCAGACTCTGGGAGTTTGCTGAAGTAATCTATAAAAGGAAAACACCATACAGTAAATTACACAGCAATGAAGTTTCACCAGCACTAATAAACATCATGTTCATTACTGATGTGGACAGAAAAATGCAAAAGTACACATAAGACCCAAAGGTTAAAACTCACCTTCACCAGTACATAGTCTCCAGCTTTAACCGGGGCAGTATTAATGCCTGTGGGGTCAGAGGGCAAATCCTTTCTGGGAAAAATCACTTTTACGTTGCCGTCATTCCGACCACAGAGATCCTCAGGCGATCGTTTACTCTCCTACACATAAAAATCAAGTCAAGTCAGGTCAAGAAGCTTTTATTGTCATTTCAACCATATACAGTATAGCTGTTGCAGTACACAGTGAAATGAGACAACGTTTCTCCAGGATTGTGGTGCTACATAAAACATAGACAGAGCTAAGGACTTAGTAAGTAGTCCTAGACAGATACAGTGCAACTGTGCAACCTGGTGTAAACAGTGCAGAACAAGACAAACAAGACAGATAAGTCAGTGCAGGACAAAAGACAAAAAGTTACAAGACAATACAAAAAATACAAAAAAGACAAAACACAAAAGACAATAAACAGAAATGGCGGTGACCAGTGTACATACTGTATGTTCAACAATACTGTGTGCAGTAATACTATAATGAACACAGTTTCATAGCAGCAGGTCCCTGAGATAATGTATAGGATTGTGCAAAACAGCAAGAGACAATCAGACTAAAAAAGTCATAATACAGCAAAAAACTGTCTTCCATTGATTTTACAACGTTAGCTGGCTATATATATATATATTTTTTTGCCAGTTCAGGAGCTTTGGGTTCTCGGACAGAGCTAGTATTCTTGGAGAAGCATCTATTCGCTGCAGTACTTACTCCCTCCACTAGGACCAGTTGTGTGCTCCCAATGAGAGCTGTGTTCAATTTAGAGGCTTCCTCTCTGAACACGGATATGAGCTCCTCCAGACGCCTTTTCTTCACCTCCACAGGGACATTATCGTGTAGACGGTGATATGAGTGTGTTTTCTGTAATCCAATTTTTTTCGATTTTCGGGAATCGAAGAGATCTGGTTTCACCGCTGACTACAAATAACCCTCAGTTTTGTTCAGTGATGATTCTGCTTACCTTCCTCATGCTGTATGCGAACAGAAAGCCTACATTGTAGCCCACCTCCCGGAGCAGAGACAGTGTCGATGAAGTCGCTGCTCAGACTGACCTCTGGTATTATCTTTCGAATGTTTTCCACCAACTCGAGGTACGCCTCCCTGGTGTAGCTGTTAAAAAACAGAGTGAGGTGGATAATTTAAGGCTCAAGGATTCCAAGACAACTCTTACGGTTCTGTGAATTATCAGCGTTGTCTTACCCACGTCTCATGGACTGTAAAACTCGACTGCTGCCACTCTGAGCTGGGAGGTGGATCTGCTTACAGATGTTATTCCTCTCCTGGATCAAATGTAATACCTACATAAAATATTTTAAAGAAAATAGTTCATTTTTTAAATTAAACAGCATGCATTATTTCATATTAATAAAATAGTAAAAAATCAAAAGAGAACAAATAGTGTCAGTAATTTAGATTTCCTCATCTGGAAAGTCTTTGGGATGTTGAGACGTGAAGCGTATCCTCATGTTGGGATCAACCATGGAGACTCGATACACTCGAGCTACGTGGGACCGTTTGAGGTACGGGTACAAACAGACAACAATTTTATGCTAAAGCACAGATTTATGTTAACCATTATATATCCAACAGGTGAAACTCGACAGTGTTCTCACGATGATCGTAAAAGTTGTCGTGATACCCGAAGTGAACAGTGAGTACATGATCTGATTTTTTTTAAGTTTTAATAATTTTTTTTAAAAATACTTTTCTGAAATGCTTTTAACAGCTTACTTAAAGCAAGGCTATCCTTTACCATCTATTGGAAAAATTAATCTGCTCAACACTCAGCTTCAAATCCTGAAGGTATGAATAAATAAATAAACATGATTTTTTTTTTGTCTGTTTTTTTTTTTTACACCCCTAACTAATAAAACCTGAGTACATAATCATACAACGTCCTGTTCATCAAGATCTCCTCACAAGTCTATTTTCCGTTGGCTCTGGGAGTTCACTGATGTAATCTGCAGACAGATGAGATGACAGAAGAGATTAAAGTTCCAGAAAATAAAAGGTGGAGTTGTAACTGGTTTAATACTGCAGACAGTCACTAGATGACAACCGAGATATTTTTGACTCATGTCACAACCGGCTTAGCATGTTTTACTTAATGTAAGTATTTACGACATGTAGGACAATGTACGACAAAAGTCATGACAAAAAAAGGGAGGACGCAGTGAAAACACATGGCGAGGCAGGTGGGAGGAGCGAGGCACACAGCGAGTCAGGTGGGGGGGATCGAGGCACATGGGGGAGCAAGTGAACACTGAACATAAATAAAAGGCACATGGAAAAATTCTGGGCAAGATCCTGACACATGTACATTATGTTATTGTACGCTTGATGTAGTCCTCAAGCAGGGCTTGAACAGGTTCTATAACTTAGAATATGATAGTACAGAATAGAATACTCACTCACTCATTTTCTACCGCTTTATCCGAACTACCTCGGGTCACAGGGAGCCTGTGCCTATCTCAGGCGTCATCGGGCATCAAGGCAGGATACACCCTGGACGGAGTGCCAACCCATCGCAGGGCACACACACACTCTCATTCACACACACACTCACACACTACGGACATTTTTTTCCAGAGATGCCAATCAACCTACCATGCATGTCTTTGGACTGGGGGGGGAAATCGGAGTACCCGGAGGAAACCCCCGAGGCACGGGGAGAACATGCAAACTCCGCACACACAAGTGGAGGCGGGAATCGAACCCCGACCCTGGAGTTGTGAGGCGAACGTGCTAACCACTAAGCCACCGTGCCCCCCCCAGAATAGAATACAATTAATATAAAAAAGTAGATAATCAATCTGATATAGATATACAATCTGTTTGTGTTTCTGCTGCCACTTGATTGTGCCATGTTAGGGCTCCTATGAGTTTTCAGTTCCTTTTCTTTTGGACAAGTCTGTGCACAACCGGAAATGAAAAACATCTTGTACATACTTGATACAGTATATATATGTAGTGTATACTGTATGTATAGAGACTTGTGTGTGTGTGTTACTGCAGGAGGAAACTGTGTGAGTCACATGTTGTAATGGACACGGTAAGTCTATTAGCACAAAATTTTGCTAAATTTGTTAGATTCTAGTTCTTATCTACTGTCTGCATTGTTCTGCTGAATTTAGTATCGATGGCATCAGTATTGTTTTTCACATGGTGTCTGCTGACAGATTTCTCATTAGATGTCTTGTTTGTGCAATCAATAGTGTTGTCAATCATCCACAAGGTGTGATACATAGGCAGGTTTTATTAAGATACTTTAAGAGTTTATTAAGATACTTTAAGGGTTTATTAAGATATATTAATTGTTTATTAAGATACTTTAAGTGTTTATTAAGATATTTTAAGGGTTTATTATTAACGCTCAATATTCAGTCTGCTATTCTTGTGTACTATCTGATTGAATATAGCATTGATTACCTTTCCTAAATTCCACCTACATATCATGTCCATGTCATTTAGCAGTCCACATCGACATTAACACTTTCATTTTTACAAATGTAAACTATCCTCTAACCCCAATCCAGTACACATATATATGCAAATTTTGCACATTGCTCGATCATCAAATGCATGACAGGGAAAGCAGTTCCTTAAGTCACTTGAGTTGTTTTATTTCTTCTTGTCCCTTTAAGCTAGTACCCTGGCCTTCGTCCCTAGCTGTCTCAATGTCAAAACTCTATGTCTGTGCCAAGGAATGGAGAAATTTTGCTTTTAAATGAAAGTATGAACTAGTGACATTACTGAATAAGGCATAGAAAGCAAATATAATGCAAATTTGCATTTATGCAAGAAAAGAAAACTCCACTTTTATATGAACAGTTGTAAAAAAGAGATTTGTTTCTTCCTCATAATGTCTTGTTCTGTTTCAGCTAGCTCTTTCTTCCTCATGTGTGGGCCGACTTCCTGCTTTTGATTTTCACATCACCAGGGGTCTCATTTATAAAACTGTGTGTAGGATCCCTACTAAAAGTTTACGTACGCCCAAAAGCCAAAAATGGCGTATGCCAAAAAAAATTCTGATTTATAAAACCGTGCGTACGCACACCTGTAAGCAATGTTCCCTTTATAAATCACAGATCACCTGCAGATGTGCGTACGTGAACCAGCCTCAAATCCCGCCCTGTACACGCCCATTTTTAAACATAAATTGTCAATGCAAATCACTGTGCGGGCACGAGAGTGGACCTCGTTATAATGAGTTTCCTCTGCGCTCTGCGGGTTTAAAAATGGGGTGAGGAGTCAGCGTCTCAGGGGGTAGCCACGGTCGCCTGCAGGTTATAATTATATTAAAAGCAACATTTTTATAATTATATTAAAAACAACATTGTTACATTTTCTACTTTTTAATATTGTTAAACTCACCAAGAAACCAGCCATCACGTAGCTACTGCGCCTGCATTTAGTCTGTTCCCTACACTGTTATGTGTCAAGATAAAGGAATCATGTGTTGAACCAGGCCAGCGTGGCACAATGTTTGTGAGGGTCATGTTGGAGTCACATATGATTTGCACATTAATAGAATGCACATGCTTTCTATTAACATAAGCAAATTCATTTTCAGATGGTGCCCTTATAGCAACATGAGCGCAGTCAATTGTGCCGATTACATTTGGGAAACCAGACATTGTTGCAAAATGTCATTGTACAGTGTAGGGGAACCTGATGTACCGAATACCCATATTAAGTATACCATTCAAAACAACAGATATTATGGCACTCAGGGACGGCTGTGATATACCAGACCTATAGGGTGAGATGATAGATTCCAATAGAATTATTTCATATACGAAAAGGTTTTAGACACAAAGTTGAGGATTACTTATAGTTTTTTTTATATAAATAATTTACCTGTCTGCCAATTCCTGCTGGAAACAGCCGGTTGCCAAGAACCCCAGAGTGGTGAGGTCTTGTATTTGGACTGGGATGGCATGGTTCCGGCGTGTTACCCTCTCTAATACTGGACCCAATTCAACACATATATCAAAGAGCACAGCTCTAGGGAATCTAAATCGGCTTATTAGCCAGTCATCATAATGGGCCAGGAAATCATCATGGTCCCTGAAAACTCATTCTCTCCTTATTCTCCCATTGGCGTAATCATCCAACAGTGCCAGAAGTGCCAGCAGTGCCATCATGAAGCATTACATACCCTTGTCACCGGAGGATTTATATGTTTCTAGCAGACTGATCGTTAACACCTTGACAAAATCACAGAATTAATTTGCGGGCGAAAATTTAAACGAAAATGTTATAGTGAACACTGTTTATGCAGCAGTATAAGCATGAAATAAAAGGCAGACACGAGAGTGTAATTCAGCAAAATGTGTATTCACAACAAAACAGCCAGTTAGCCGCGAAACCAAGGCATGAGCAATCGACTGTCGATCGCATGATCCATTACATACTGTAACAAACACATGCTTCTTCATGACGGTTTTGTAATGAACACCGTAATAGTTAGGACCGATGATGAGTAGCGATTGTGCAACTGCTCCCTGGGCGGCGCAGCATAAATGGCTGCTCACTGCTCCGGGTGTGTGTTCACGGTGTGTGTGTGTGTGTGTGTGTGTGTTCACTGCTGTGTGTGTGCGCACTTTGGATGGGTCAAATGCAGACAACGAATTCTGAGTATGGTTCACCATACTTAGCCGTATGTCACGTCACTTCATGACTGTATTTGCAGTCTTTGACACTTTATGATATGTACATTAAGGAAAATATTTAGTTTTTACACTGTGTTCTGCATTTCTCTAATAAAAGGGTATTTCATGCTATTCTGTATGACATGAAGTCGCACCATCTCCTCCTGCGTTCCCGTTGTGGACAATGTGACTGTAAGTGCTGGTTATTCATTCATTCATTCATCTTCTACCGCTTATCCGAACTACTCGGGTCACGGGGAGCCTGTGCCTATCTCAGGCGTCATTGGGCATCAAGGAACGATGCACCCTGGATGGAGTAGTGCTGATTATTACATTTTGAATTACGTTTGGATTTTACTAGATGTATATAGCCTAAAACAATCGGCACAAATAACACTGTTGGATTTAATCTTCATGATAATGTGGATATAACGTATGAAATGGAGTGAAAATTTAATGTCATTAATTTTTATAATCGTTCTTCTCACATGAATTTTCTACAATCTAACTTCAGTTCACGACCTCACCATCTGTGTCGCCAATTCCCTTTGTCTCCAGAATGTGCGTACGCACTTCTCAAAGTTTGCTTAAAGGTGCGCACATTTTCCCGTCAAGTTTGTTTTTTATAGATCACAACCTTTGCGCGACAACTGCCGTACGTACGTTTCCAGCCCCGTTTTGTGCATACGCACTCTTTATAAATGAGACCCCAGGTCTGTATCTTCTGTACCTGCAGACTCATCACTTTGATTGTTGACTATTTCTGTGTTCTGTTCTGTATTGTCATTAACGTCAATTTTTGGATTTTCTTTTCCTGTCTCCACCTGATCTGCTCCTGGCTCAGTAATTTGACCTTCTGTGTTACTTTTTTACTTCCTGACTTTTTGTCATTGTCTTGTTTGTCTTTTACTTTATTTTCTTTTACCATGTCTATCTCCTGATTACCTTTAACCTCTTTCTTGGGACAATTCCTGATTAAATGTCCCTCCTGACCACAACCAAAACACTTCAAAACTCCAGAAGTTGCAAAAATGACAAATTCTTTCTATTTATTCAATTTATTTTAAACATCTTTATCCCTGTTGTTTAAAATCATGTCTTCTATAGGACACAATGTGCCTCAGTTCGGGGTCTTTACAACCTGCTGGGATCATTTATATTTGTGACACTAGTTTTCCGAATCTAGACAGTTGTCATTATCTATGTAAGGGGGGTGTCATGATCAGCACACCTGCCTCACCTCCGCACCCACAACAGAGAGAATCGTCTCCGGAGTACTAAGCGCTCCCGGACTACACTTCCCACTACACCCCGCTCAACCTAATCAGGGCGCCAGCTGTTCTCCATCAGCTGACGCACTTAAATAAGCAAACGAACTTGATCCCATTGCGAAGTCTCGACTTGCTCCCGCAGTCATTCTGAGCGTTTCTCTGATTGTTTGTTCCGATTGTTTTGACTTTGTTTCTGTTACCTGTCTCTTCGATTGTTCGCTGCCTGCCCTGACCTTCTGCCTATCCCTCGATTCCGATTCCGCCATTTCTCTGATATTGTGTTTGCCGTGCTTGACCCTGCCTGCCTACTCTGTCGAGATTAATAAATTCGCTGCAAATGGATCCATACGACTCCGCCTCGTTACAGAAGACTTCGCCACCGAGCGATCCAGCAGCCGTCTCTCAGCTTGCCACCCAGCTTTCCGCTCAAGCCCAGCAGCTCGCCGGACCCCACCAACAACTAACGCGACTTACCTCGCTCATCGGAGAGCTCGCTGCGGCGTTACAATGTCTGCGAGGCCCCGCTGCGGCTCCGAACCCTCCGGCACCGGCGCCCCGTTCGCCGGCCGATCCAATCGCGACCCCAGCTGTCACCAGCCCGCGGCTCGCGTTTCCGGAAAAGTTTAACGGAGATCCTGGAAAATGCGGAGGTTTCTTAATGCAGTGCCAGCTCTTTGTGGCGCAACAACCGTCCCTGTATCCGACCGCCGCTAGCCGCGTAGCGTTTTTGTGCACGCTCCTCACCGGGAAAGCGCTGGAGTGGGCCACGGCGGTTTGGCAAGAGGATGGCCCAGCCTTCCCCACGTTTGAACACTTCCTCTCCCAATTCCGCGCTGTCTTCGAGCACTCCGCCATGGGTGAGAGCGCAGAGGAGCGTTTGTTGGCCGTATCTCAGGGCGACCATCCCGCCGCTGAGTACGCGCTGACATTCCGTACGCTCGCCGCCGAGACAGGTTGGGAGGAGCGACCCCTAAAGGTGATCTACCGCAAAGGGCTGCATCCGGATCTACAAGCCGAGCTCGCCTGCCGTGATGAAGGGAGAGATTTCAACAGAGTTCATTGACCTGTCCATCCGCATTGACAATTTGATGCGGACACGTCGACCTCCTACGCACGCCGCCCGACACGCGCACGAGACACTTCGCACAGCCCGACCGGCGGACCCCGAGCCCATGCAGCTCGACGCCACACACACCTCACACCTGAGGAGAGAGCAAGACGCTTCCGCTTCCAACTCTGCCTCTACTGCGGAGAAGCCGGACACAGACTGGCCGCCTGCCCCAACAAGCCGCCCGGCAGACGGAACACCTCGGTGAGTCCTGACCCGCTCATTCCTCAATCTTCGAACTGCGCGGTGGTGCAAGTACAAGTTGAAATACAGGGGAAAATGATTAATCTGTCCACACTAATCGATTCCGGCACCGCGGGCAATTTCATGTCAAGGGAGTTTGTGCAAGCCTATAACGTGCCGGTAACCCCGTGTGCTTTTCCTTTGGCAGTGGAGGCGGTAGACGGCAGGCCGCTCAGTGAGGGCCACATCACGCACATCTCCAGGAGTCTCTGGCTGCAGGTAGGCCCTCACCATCAAGAATACCTGCCTTTCCACATCATCCGCTCCCCGCGTCACGCCCTCATCCTAGGCTTCCCCTGGCTCCAACTTCACAACCCCGTCATCTCCTGGAGAGACCTGCACATCTCAAGCTGGGGCGAAGCATGCCACCGACACCTGCCACTGCCTACGAAAACCCCACGACCCAGCACCACGCTTTCTGTATGCTCCACTTCCACCACCTCTAAACTCCCAGCGGAGTACGAAGACCTGACGGCGGCCTTCAGCAAAACTCGGGCCACCGAACTACCACCGCACCGGCCCAGTGACTGCGCCATAGAGCTTCTGCCTGGATCCACTCCACCCAGAGGGAGAATCTTCCCGCTGTCGCAACCAGAGATGGCAGCCATGAAAACCTACATCGAGGAGGAGCTCCAGAAGGGCTTCATCCGACCCTCCGTCTCCCCGGCATCCTCCGGTTTCTTCTTCGTGAAGAAAAAAGATGGAGGCCTCCGCCCATGCATTGACTACCAGGCGCTGAACGACATGACAGTCAAGTTCCGGTATCCTCTTCCCCTCGTGCCGTCGGCTTTCGAACAGCTCCGCCAGGCCCGATACTTCACGAAACTGGACTTACGCAGCGCTTACAACCTCATCCGGATCAGAGAGGGGGATGAATGGAAGACCGCCTTTTCGACCCAATCAGGCCATTATGAATATTTAGTCATGCCGTTCGGCCTTTCGAACAGTCCCGCTTTGTTCCAGTCATTCATTAATGACGTGTTCCGCGACATGCTGGACCGATGGGTGGTCGTATACATCGATGACATCCTTATATATTCAGAGACCATGGAGGAACACATCCGGCATGTGCGGGCAGTCCTTAAACGTCTCATCCAACACCGTCTGTACGCCAAGGCTGAAAAATGCGAATTCCACCAGACCTCCACGACCTTCCTAGGCTACGTCATCTCAGCCGAGGGGGTCGCCATGGACGACTCCAAGGTGCTCGCGGTACTACAGTGGCCCCGACCACAGAGCCTGGAGGAGTTACAGCGCTTCCTGGGGTTCACAAATTTCTATCGCCGCTTCATCCGTGGTTTCAGCACGATTGCGGCCCCGCTCACCTCCATGACCAAAAAGGCATCCACTCGGCTTACCTGGTCCCTTGAAGCTATAACGGCATTCCGGCGCTTGAAAGCGAGCTTCACCTCAGCTCCCATTCTCCACCACCCGGATCCAGACCGGCCGTTCATAGTAGAGGTGGACGCCTCTAATACGGGGGTGGGAGCCATACTGTCTCAACGCCAGGGCCCGGCCAACAAGATGTTTCCGTGTGCATACTTCTCACGCAAGCTATCTCCGACGGAACGCAACTACGACGTGGGGGACCGAGAGCTGCTAGCCATGAAGGTAGCATTCGAGGAGTGGCGGCACTGGCTAGAGGGCGCGGTACACCCGTTCACCGTGCTCACCGACCACTGGAACTTGGAGTACCTTCGTGCCGCCAAACGCCTGAATCCCCGTCAATCGAGGTGGGCCATGTTCTTCACGAGGTTCCGATTCACGGTGACCTACAGGCCGGGGACCAAGAATATCAAGGCCGATAGGTGAACCCGGACCGGACACAAGCCCCGAACCCATCATCTCCAAAGCCCACATCCTCGCGCCCATCCAGTGGGACATCATGACGGAAATAACCCAGGCCAACGCCCACACACCACCACCTGCCAATTGCCCTCCATCCCGGACCTATGTGCCCGAGAACTGGCGCACGAACCTCCTGGAGCTCCTACACTCCAACCCCAGCGCCGGCCATCCCGGCGTCACAGGCACCCTACACCTGGCTCAGAACCAGTTTTGGTGGCCGACTCTAGCCACAGACGTGCACAAATTCGTCCGAGCCTGTACGATCTGCAATACCTCTAAGCCCTCTCATCAGCTCCCCGCGGGCTTACTGCTTCCCCTGCCCACGCCTCAACGCCCCTGGTCCCACATTGCACTCGATTTTGTCACCGACCTTCCCCGTTCCAACAACCACACGGTTATCCTCACCGTGATCGACCGATTCTCCAAGGCCTGCCGTCTGATCCCCATGCCGAAACTTCCCACAGCCTTCGAGACCGCGGAGGCATTGTGCAACTTTGTCTTCCGGTACTATGGCCTGCCTGAGGATATCGTGTCCGACCGCGGCCCCCAGTTCACCTCACGAGTCTGGGCGGCATTCTTCAAACAGCTCAACGTGAACATCTGCCTCACCTCGGGGTACCACCCGCAAGCCAACGGACAGACGGAACGGCTGAACCAAGATCTCATCCGGTTCCTACGCTCTTACTGCCACGATAACCAGACCGACTGGAGCACATACTTGATGTGGGCTGAGTATGCTCAGAATTCTCTCCTCAAACCCGCCACAGGTCTAACCCCGTTCCAGTGCGTCCTGGGATTTCAACCTCCTTTGTTCCCCTGGTCCGACACACCCTCGGACTTACCGGCCGTTGACGAGTGGTTTCGTCGCAGCAGGGACACGTGGAGCGCGGCACACCGGCAGCTACGGCGAGCCATTCGCAGGCAAAAGACACAGGCCGACAGGCGCCGCCGTGAGCACCCCGACTACCAACCCGGACAGTGGGTCTGGCTGTCCACCCGCGACCTCCGCCTCCGTCTGCCCTGTCGTAAGCTCAGCCCACGGTTTGTGGGTCCATTCCGAATCGTCAGACGGATTAATCCGGTCTCCTACCGCCTGGCACTACCCCGTCATACCGCGTATCTCCCACCTTTCACACCTCATTGCTGAAACCCGCGGAGGGACCACCGAGAGACCCAGAAACCTCCGCCGAACCACCAGCACCCCTCTTGGTCGACGAGGGAGAGGCATACCAGGTCCACGAATTGCTGGACTCCAGGCGCCGACGGGGCCGCCTGGAATACCTAGCCGACTGGGTGGGGTACGGCCCGGAAGAACGCTCCTGGGTCAAGGCAGGGGACATCCTGGACCCTTCACTCACCGCTGACTTCCACCTACGCCACCCGGACAGGCCCGCTCCCCGGTCTCGTGGAAGACCTCGACGTCGCACACGTCCTCGCGTCAGGAGCCGCTCGCAGGGGGGGGTCTGTCATGATCAGCACACCTGCCTCACCTCCGCACCCACAACGGAGAGAATCGTCTCCGGAGTACTAAGCGCTCCCGGACTACACTTCCCACTATACCCCGTTCAACCTAATCAGGGCGCCAGCTGTTCTCCATCAGCTGACGCACTTAAATAAGCAAACGAACTTGATCCCATTGCGAAGTCTCGACTTGCTCCCGCAGTCATTCTGAGCGTTTCTCTGATTGTTTGTTCCGATTGTTTTGACTTTGTTTCTGTTACCTGTCTCTTCGATTGTTCGCTGCCTGCCCTGACCTTCTGCCTATCCCTCGATTCCGATTCCGCCATTTCTCTGATATTGTGTTTGCCGTGCTTGACCCTGCCTGCCTACTCTGTCGAGATTAATAAATACGCTGCAAATGGATCCATACGACTCCGCCTCGTTACAGGGGGACATTAGACAGGGTAACTCTTTTCACAGGGATATTTGAGGGGGAAACTTTGACCAAAGTCTTTAATTACAACCCCTTTAGCGACCACAAACACAACTTTGTGAAGCTTATTCACAAACATAACCACAGCCTTGTTCATGAGGGCAGCAGAAACAATGCTCTTCCTGCCGATTGACCTAGAAACTGCAGAAGCGCACTCCTCTAAAGAAACTTTTTCCAAAGAAAACAAGACACTGCGTGCGAGCGAGAGACAGAGACACTGAGAGAAAGAGAGATATTTTTTTCCTACTAATTGATGATACTAATACATAATGCCTCGTGTGTGTGGAGTTTGCATGTTCTCCCCGTGCCTCGGGGGTTTCCTCCGGATACTCCGGTTTGCTCCCCCGGTCCAAAGAGATGCATGGTAGGTTGATTGGCATGTCTGGAAAATTGTCCATAGTGTGCGATTACGTTATAGGGTGTATCCTGCCTTGATGCCGATGATGCCTGTGATAGGCACAGGCTCCCCATGACTTCGGATAGGCGGTAGAAAATGAATAAAGAATGAATGATGAGCATAAAATTAATTGGTGGATGAACTGAACTGGAAAAAAAATTGTTATACCTGACGCCCACATTGGTGTGTGTGTGTTTCAGGTCAGAGTAGACATGGTGTCTCTGTGGTGTGTGTTGTCTCTGCTCACCTTAATCTCTCTGGAGGCTTCAGGAACAAACCCTGGAGCTAAAGTAAGAGTCACACAAAAGGGGCTTGATTATGGTGAGTATTGCATGCCACAAGCATCTAAATATTTTATTTTCTATTCTTTCCATCAAGATCATATTTATTTTTGTTTCAACTGCAGAACTTCAGATTAGCATCAACCCCCTACGGGAGAAGATCAAAACCATTCAAATCCCAAACATGAGGGGCAAAACAGAGGTTCTATTTATGGACGTCTCATACAGAGTGAGCAGGTGAAGCAGCAAATCAACATATTTTTCTTGTAAATATGCATAGATATATACACTAGATGTCGCCTTGTATAGGGCATGCAACACTGCTACAATGGTGTGACTATACATGTTAATTTAAACATTTAAATTGTATTTGTTTATTAAATATGATACACAAGCAATTTGCAGGTGGAAGCAAATCACAAATTCAAGAGGAACATAATGTGAAAGATAGGTGGCAAAGACTGTTCAATCTTTTGTTTATTCTTTTCCGGCAATACTTTTGCAACATTAACTAATGTTAACTAACCAAAAACAAAGTTTGACTTTGAGGCTGAACTGCCAACCTAACTAGTGACATCCTTCCAGGACTGTCAGCTGTGTTAACCTTTTAAAAAAAAAGTGTTTAGTGTCCCTGCAACTTATCCATGACTGACGTCTCTGTTTATCACTTGGGAATCTACAGATCAAACAGATTCGGATTCAGATAAGATAAAAAAAATCCAAACCTTTTCAGGCATAATGTCATTAAATATGTCCTTAAGTGAAGTAACTTGATAAAAGAGCATTCTGCTTGTGTAAAGTCCAGGACAATCTCATAAAATGTTTGACAGATAAGGGAACAAAACATACATAAAGTTGGGTCTTCACCTTTAAGCAAAAAAGCATGGGTTAATTTTTAATGTCCTTATTAAGAGCTTTGGAATCTAAAAACATTGTTGGTTTTCCTAACTTAATAACTAAAGGGTAAATAGCATGGATCAGCTGCGGTCGTTAACCAAGGACTGAAACAAACCAAGAACAACTGGCACCGTCCATGCATTTAAAGTACTGTATAAAGATATAGTGTGTGTATATATATCCTCCTCTCTTTTATCTCTTTTTTTCTATGTTAATAAGCCAAAAAGCTTTTCATGTTACTGCTGTTCTAATCAATCAATTTCTTCTAATCAATTTCTTCTGAGCAATCATTTACATTTACATTTACAGCATTTGGCAGATGCCCTTATCCAGAGCGACGTACATAAGTGCTTAAATCTCTAACAATGAATCATTAATGCTGGTTCACTAGGTTACATACTTAAGATATCATAAGTTAAAACATTTGTTCAAAGTTACAATGAAAAAGTGTCAAAGGTTGTTTTTTTTTAATGCAAAAGATAAGGAAAGAGAAGTGCTAGTTGAAGTGTTTCCTGAATAAGTAGGTCTTCAACCGCCATTTGAAAATAGCCAGTGGACTCAGCTGTCCGGACCCCTAGGGGCAGTTCATTCTACCACCTTCGTGCCAGAAAAGAGAAGTGTCTTGTAGTATACTTGCCTCTTACCCTGAGACATGGTGGAACCAGTTGAGCAGTGCTGGTAGATCTGAGGGTGCGGGGTGCAGTGCGAGGAGTGATGAGGGCTTTGAGGTAAGAGGGTTGCTGGTCCATTTCTGGCTTTGTAGGCCAGCATCAGTGTTTTGAATCTGATGCATGCAGCTACCGGAAGCCAGTGGAGGGATCGCAGCAGCGGGGTGGTATGCGAGAACTTTGGCAGGTTGAAAGCAAGCCGTGCAGCTGCATTTTGTATCATTTACAGAGGACGAATTGCATTCATAGGTAGACCTGCCAGCAGTGTGTTGTAGTAATCCAGTCTTGAAATGACAAGAGACTGAACAAGTACCTGAGCAGCCTGTGTGGACAAAAATGACTGAATCCTTCTAATGTTGTAGAGAAGAAAGCGACATGAGCAAGTCACATTAGCAACATGAGAGGAAAAGGACAGTTGATGGTCCATGGTTACCCCAAGGTTGTGAGCTGTGGCTGAAGGGGAGATCAGATCGTTGTGTAGGGATATATCAAGATCATGACCTGGGGATGAATCACCTTGGATGAACAGCAGTTCATTTTTGCTAGGATTAAGCTTTAACTGATGAGCAGTCATCCATGATGAAATTTCTGCCAGACATGCTGAGATCCAATCAGAAGCTGTGGTATCTGAGGGTGGGAAAGAGAAGATAAGTTGCGTATCATCACCATAGCAGTGGCAAGAAAACCCATGTGAGGAAATAACTTCACCAAGAGAGTGAGTATACAAAGAGAAAAGAACAGAACCAAGTACTGAGCCCTGTGGGACACCAGTGGAGAGTCTGCGTGGAGCAGATGTTACTCCCCACCATGTTACCTGATATGAGTGTCCATCCAAGTAGGAAGCAAACCATTCCCTGATCCGCAAATCCCAAGACGCCTGAGGGTGGACAAGAGAGTCTTGTGGTTGGCCGTATCAAACACTGCTGAAAGGTCAAGGAGGATAAGGACGGATGATAGTTTGGCTGATCTAGCAGCATGTAGTTTCTCAGAGACATCCAAAAGGGCTGTCTCTGTGGAATGAGCAAGACTGGTTGGGATCTTGGAGGTTGTTCTGTGAGAGATAGACAGACAGTTGATTATAGAATTTTTGAAAGAAACGAGAGAAGTGATACCGGTCTGTAGTTACTGATGTCTGATGGATCCAGGGCAGGTTTCTTTAGGATAGGAATAACCCTTGCTCTCTTGAAAGTAGTTGGTACCTGACCAGATGCTATGGATCTATTGATGATGGTGGTAATGAAGGGCAGAAGGTCTTGCAAGATGATCTGGAGCTTAGTGGAAGGGAGTGAATCCAATGGGCAGGTGGTAGGATTGCAGGACTGGAGGAGTTGTAAATCTCTTCTGCTGCTACAGAAATGCAACAACAAAGCAGTAGGGGATTTCAATCAGATTTAAGGAGATGTAATATGATATGAAATGTTATTGGCTTGTGGACTGTTTAGATTCCATCATTTCTGTTTCTGACAGCATGCGGATCGAAGAGGTTTCATTGTATTCTATGGCTGTGGGGTTTGTACCTGGTACTGGGGTGAGTCTCTCTGTCGGCAAGGCCTACATTGGCCTGAAAGGCAACTGGGAAGTGGAATATCTTTTCATGTAAGCAAAAGCTGATTATTGATAACGATTATCTTAATCGATTATCTTAATAACGATTGGTTCATCTTAATCCTAAAGAAAATTGTCTTGTGTAAATTGTCTAGAGACGACGACGGCTGGTTCACTTTGTCCATCTTTGACATCAGGATCAGCACCACCATTGGTGTGAGTAACGATGGTCAAGGGCATCCAAGAGTTTACGCTGCATCCTGTTCTGCTTCTATTGGCCAAGTCGAAATCGATCTGCATGGAGGTTTGAGGTAATCTATCATTAGAAATATGAGGTCACGTTTATTGGTGTACCACTTCAGATTAAAAATAAGAAAATAAAATGTACATAACACTACCAAAGGTTCAACTTTTTGTATTATTGCCAAGCTCATTAGGATTGTATTGGTGTTATCTGTATTTGTAGATGTTCCATGAGTCAAAATGTTTGTATTTATATAGATCTTTAATACTATCTTATTATTAATATTAAACTTTTTATATTTTAACTTTACCACTAAACTCTAGAGACATCACAGACAGACAGAGATGAATAACAGTCACTTTTATTCAGAAATTGTAATTTATAGCAATTTATAAAATGGAACTTCTGGAGCCTTCTGGAAAGTCTTCCATCTACAGTTCATGAATGATTTATATGGTTTTGAAGGACTGTTGTCATTCCCACAGTAAACAACTCTTAGGCTTCAGTTGACAACAATCCATGGACACGACAAAGGCTCTGTTTAATATGTTGTCACTGACACACTTTGTGAGTGGCTCAGAGAAACTGATATGCACAATAATATTTTATTATTATTCCTCTCCCTTGTCCATTCAGCTGGCTGTATCAATTGTTTGACAGCTACATCAATTCAGCTGTGCTTGATGCCCTACAGCCACAGGTACCTACAAAACCCCAATTAAATTAAAAGGAAGAATATCACGTGCTGTTTATTTCATTATAAATCCTTGGTGTTTCAGATCTGTACTATGGTGACTGAAGCCATAAATAGCATCAATCCGCATCTGAAAACTCTAAATGGTATGATCAATGATCAACACACACACACATACATACATTTACAGCATTTGGCAGACACCCTTATACAGAGCAACTTACATTATTTCATATTTATACAACTGAGCAATTGAGGGTTAAGGGACTTGCTCAGGGGCCCAACAGTGGCATCTTAGGTTTCCTGGGATCGAACTCACAACCTTCTGATTGGTAGCCCAAGACCTTAACCGCTAGGCTACCACATGCCCCCCCCCCCAACTGACAGAGAGAGAGAGAGAGAGACACACACGCACACACACATATTTACATGTTAAAATAAGTCTCTTTATCTGTTACAGAACCTAATATCCTGCTAAAGTCTGCTATTTAAATGCTTTAATACATTTTAGTTCTTGCTCAAGTTGACAAGTATGCTGAAATCGACTATTCCATGGTGGGGTCACCATTTGTTTCTTACTCTGGCATTGATCTGGGTTTAAAGGTGAGTTGAAACTTAATTCTCCCTGGGAAAACCTGACATGTTTTATTTATGTTTTTCAATACTCTCTATTTTTCTCTTTCTTTTTCTGCAGGGGGAGTTCTACAACATCAAGCAACACCAGGAGCCTCCGTTCTCCCCGACACCCTTCTCTCTGCCTGCTCAGGACAGCAACATGCTGTACATCGCATTATCAGCTTTCACCCTGAACTCAGCCGGCTTCGTGTACAACAACGCCGGAGTGCTGAAACACTATATAACAGACGACATGGTGAGTTACAACCACCGCTGTAGGTCATCATTAACTCTAGGCTGATTTTATCAACAAGGAGAACAAATTTTACAAAACAAAACATTCACAACAAAATCAGGTAGGTTCTGAAATTTAATAATCATTCTCATTACAGATCTCTTCCAGCTGTCCTTTTCAACTTGACACAAAGACGTTTGGGATTTTCATTCCACAGGTATGAAATATATTCATATCTTCTTCTTTTTTATATTTTAAATCTCCTATAAACTTTTGTTTTTTGGGGATGTATCTGTTTAAGCATCTTAGACTAATCATTCCAAGGTCACAATTAAAGGTGGGGTGCACGATGTTTGAAAAATGCTTCAGAAAACTGAGTCGAGCCGGCAAACAAAACAAACGTGTAGCCAATGAGCAGAAAGGGGTGTGTCTTGTCAATATGCGGCAGAGAGAGTGTTCAGTGCGCATGTCTGACATTAGCCTCTGCCATTACCTCTGCCTCGGGTTCTAGGTATAGAATGTCGTCTGATGTGTGAAACGCAGCTAAACATTTACATTTACAGCATTTGGCAGACGCCCTTATCCAGAGCGAAGTACATAAGTGCTTAAATCTCTATCATTGGATAGATTAATGCTGGTTCACTAGGTTACGTACTTAAGATACCATGAGTTTAAAACACTGTTCAAAGTTACAATGAAAAAGTGTTTTGTTTTGTTTTTTTTTGTTTTTTTTTTTTTGTTTTTTTTTGGGGGGGGGGTGGGTTAGAGTATAGATCCATCCATCCATCCATCCATCTTCTACCGCTTTATCCGGGGCCGGGTCTCGGGGGCAGCAGACTAAGCAGGGATGCCCAGACTTCCCTCTCCCCAGACACTTCCTCCAGCTCTTCCGGGGGAATACCCAGGCGTTCCCAGGCCAGCCGAGAGACATAGTCCCGTCAGCGTGTCCTAGGTCTTCCCCTGGGCCTCCTCCCGGTTGGACATGCCTGGAACACCTTCCCAGGAAGGCGTCCAGGAGGCATCCGCAACAGATGCCCAAGCCATCTCAACTGACTCCTCTCGTCGAGGAGTTGGGTTCCAGAGCCCAAGCTGTGTGTGGAGGTGAGCCCAACCATCTCTAGTCGGTATCTCTCAGCCTCCCGCACCAGCTCAGGCTCCTTCCCCACCAGCGAGGTGACATTCCATGTCCCAGAGCCAGATTACGTGTCCGGTGATTGGGTTGCTGAGGCCCCTGCTTTCGACTTCCACCCAATCCACAATGCACCGACCCCTCACGGTTCCTCCTGCAGGTGGTGGGCCCACGGGAGATCGGCCCCACATCGCTCCTTCGGGCTGAGCCAAGCCGGGCCCCGTGGGGAACGACCCGGCCACCAGGCACTCGCATGCGAGCCCCAACCCCGGGCCTGGCTCCAGGGTGGGGCCCCGGTTGCGCCATACCGGGCGACATCACGGACCATGATATTGAAGTCTACATAAGGGGCTTTTTGAACCGCTCTTTGTCTGGCCTGTCACCTAGGACCTGTTTGCCTTGGGAGACCCTACCAGGGGCAAAAAAGCCCCAGACAACATAGCTCCTAGGATCATTCAGACACGCAAACCCCTCCACCACAATAAGGTTGCGGTTCAAGGAGGGGTAGAGTATAGATATCTATGGTATATACGATTCGATGGTTAAGTCTCTGATATCATTTAATATCCACCTGTATTGTTATTTTCTTTAGGGGAAACTTCAGGGGTCTCATTTTGACCCTAAATTCTGAGGAAAATACCACACAGTGCATTCTGTCACACTCACGTACTGTATCTGTGTTTAAATCTATTTGATCTAATCAATTTCTTCTGAGCAATCATTTACATTTACAGCATTTGGCAGATGCTCTTATCCAGAGCGACGTACATAAGTGCTTAAATCTCTAACAATGAATCATTAATGCTAGTTCACTAGGTTACATACTTAAGATATCATGAGTTAAAACATTTGTTCAAAGTTAAAATGAAAAAGTGTCAAAGGTTGTGGTTTTCTTTTTTTTTTTTTTAATGCAAAAGATAAGGAAAGAGAAGTGCTAGTTGAAGTGTTTCCTGAATAAGTAGGTCTTCAACCGCCATTTGAAAATAGCCAGTGGACTCAGCTGTCCGGACCCCTAGGGGCAGTTCATTCCACCACCTTCGTGCCAGAACAGAGAAGAGTCTTGTAGTATACTTGCCTCTTACCCTGAGACATGGTGGAACCAGTTGAGCAGTGCTGGTAGATCTGAGGGTGCGGGGTGCAGTGCGAGGAGTGATGAGGGCTTTGAGGTAAGAGGGTTGCTGGTCCATTTCTGGCTTTGTAGGCCAGCATCAGTGTTTTGAATCTGATGCATGCAGCTACCGGAAGCCAGTGGAGGGATCGCAGCAGCGGGGTGGTATGCGAGAACTTTGGCAGGTTGATAACAAGCCGTGCAGCTGCATTTTGTATCATTTACAGAGGACGAATTGAATTCATAGGTAGACCTGCCAGCAGTGTGTTGTAGTAATCCAGTCTTGAAATGACAAGAGACTGAACAAGTACCTGAACAGCCTGTGTGGACAAAAATGACTGAATCCTTCTAATGTTGTAGAGAAGAAAGCGACATGAGCGAGTCACAGCAACATGAGAGGAAAAGGACAGTTGATGGTCCATGGTTACCCCAAGGTTGTGAGCTGTGGCTGAAGGGGAGATCAGATCGTTGTGTACAGCAGTTCAGTTTTGCTAGGATTAAGCTTTAACTGATGAGTAGTCATCCATGATGAAATTTCTGCCAGACATGCTGAGATCAAATCAGAAGCTGTGGTATCTGAGGGTGGGAAAGAGAAGATAAGTTGTGTATCATCGGCATAGCAGTGGTAAGAAAACCCATGTGAGGAAATAACTTCACCAAGAGAGTGAGTATACAGGGAGAAAAGAACAGGACCAAGTATTTATCCCTGTGGGACACCAGTGGAGAGACTGCATGGAGCAGATGTCAGTCCCCTCCATGTTACCTGATATGAGCATCCTTCCAGGTAGGAAGTGAATCAATCCCAAGATGATCCGCAAATCCCAGGACTCCTGATGGTGGAAAGAAGAGTCTCGTGGTTGACCTTATCGAACGCTGCTGAAAGGTCAAGGAGAGATGACAGTTTGGCTGATCTAGCAACATGTAGTTTCTCAGAGACATCTAAAAGGGCTGTCTCTGTGGAATGAGCTGCTTTAAAGCAAGACTGGTTGGGATCTTGGAAGTTCTGTTCTATGAAGTTCTGTGAGAGATAGACAGAAAGTTGATTATAGACAATGTGTTCAAGAATTTTTGAAAGAAACGATAGAAATGATACCGGTCTGTAGTTACTGATGTCTGATGGATCCAGAGCAGGTTTCTTTAGGATGGGAATAACCCTTGCTCCCTTGAAAGTAGTTGGTACCTGACCAGATGCTATGGATCTATTGATGATGGTGGTAATGAAGGGCAGAAGGTCTTGCAAGATGATCTGGAGCTTAGAGGAAGGGAGTGGATCCAATGGGCAGGTGGTAGGATTGCAAGACTGGATGAGTTGTAAATCTCTTCTGCTGCTACAGTTGAGAAATGCAACAATGAAGGAGTAGGGGAATCCATACTGTGAGGTGTAAGTGCAGTCGGGGCAGAAGTGAATGTCCGGCAGATTTCCTCAATCTTCTGGTAGAGAGAAGCAATGTCTTCTGCAGTCAGGGAGGATGAAGAAGGTGGAGCTGGGGGGTTGAGTAGAGAAGAGATGATGTTGTGGAGCTTCTGAGGGTCATGTGAAGAATCTTCAAGCATTTCCTTGTAGAAGGAAGTCTTGGCAGAAGTCACACCTAAGGAGAACTTGGCACGGAGTGTTTGGTAAGAATCAAGATCTGCATCAAGTTGTGATTTCTTCCACTTTCTCTCTGATGATCTTAGCTGTCTTTGATTGTTGCGCAGCACATCAGAAAGCCAAGAAGCAGAACAAGAAGTTTTCTTGGGTTTAGAGAAGGTCCAGAGTTAAGGAGAGAGATGAGAGGAAAGCATCAGTGGCTGATTCCAAGGGTAGTGAGGAAAAAGACTCAGGATCAGGAAGAGAAGAAAGAGTGCCAGAAGCTACAGAAGAAGGGGAGACAAACTGAAGGTTGCGGCGGGTAAGAACGAGGGGGTGATTTTTTTTATATAATTTTAGGTAGATAATTTTAGGTAGGATAGGGAGAGTGATGGTGAAGGATACCAGGTGATGGGCTGAGATGTCTAGTGGGGTAGCAGTCATGTCTGTAGCTGGAGAAGGATGGGTGAAAACCAGGTCCAGGACATTGCCTCCTTTGTGTGTGGGGATGTAGCTGGGAGAAAACCTTTCACAGTAAAACACACAGAACTACAAAAACACATTTGTATTACCATAGTATTACTCATTGAGTTGATTTATTGATAAAAATATCCCCTCGGCCAGCTGCCCCAGCAGGTTCCGCCATAATAGTTGCCTGGGTTGCGTATGTATGTGTGGGGCGGGGCTATCAAAACAGGGGTGACACCCGTTTGGGTTTGGGGTGTGTTTGTATTTGGTGATTTCAAATGTCAACATTGGCTTTCAAACATCGTTCACCCCACTTTTAATCGTTAGCATGTTTTACTTAATGTACGTATTTAATATGTGACTCCAGATTGCTAAGCAGTACCCTGGCCTGAAGATGAAGCTCCTGTTGAAGGCTGCAAAGGACCCGAACATCTCATTTGAGCCTGACCTAATGACCCTGGAGGCAAGCAGCACAGTTTCAGCCTACGCTATTCAGCGCAACGCCACATTGTCTCCTCTCTTCATCCTCAACATGGTGAGTAACGCAGACATGAGGTGATATGATTCTGTGGGAGGGGTTAAATATTTGGTCGAATCATTAATGATGTACATGTTTTATCTGCAGAATGCCAGCGTGAGCGCTCTGATTTATGTCAGCGGTCTGAAAGTGCTTGGAAATGTGACTCTTAAAAAGTAATTCATGCTGGTTTTATGTTAAAAAAAAACTTTGTTAAATGCTATTTTAAAAAAAAATAAAAAAATAAAAATTTTCAATCATTGGTAATTTGCTCATAATATATTTATTATTTTTATAGAATTAACCTGACATTAAACACAAGCAACGTTGGACCAATTCTGGTATGAGGACAAACAGACCAGTTTGATATGTCTGCTGAGGAAAATGAACACAAATCTAAATTCTTTTTCTGTCCAACAGGTAGAAGTATTGGATAATGTTGTATTGTCACTCTTGAATGATGCTGTGATACCCAGAGTTAATGGTGAATATATGATCTGATCAACTGTGTTTTATTGTAGATTTTTATTAAAAAAAAAAATTTTTAATCTATAAAATGCTCTTGGCAGATTTCCTAAAGAACGGTTATCCTCTACCTGCCATCGGGGAAATGAACCTGCGCAACACCCAGCTTCAGATCCTGAAGGTATGAGAATTAAGTTTGGTCAATTTTATAATGTATAGACTTTTAAATTTGATTTAATCCATGATTTTTAATGTAATTTCAGGATTATGTGCTGATCGGGACAGATGTCCAGTTTGGAGGAGTGGATTTACCTGATGTCCTCTAACTGTGGATTCTTTTTTCCAAACTAATATTTTTCCTGAAATTATAAGCCCTTCTTTTATGCATACTAATCACGATCTTATCAGGTCATGCTAAACTGGTGGCTTCTCTCTTTCTGTTCTCTATTTCATCCATTTATATGAGTCTATCCAGCATCTTAACAGCATAAGGCCTTCATTTATATGTAGCTTGACTGAATATGACTCTTATTTTGCTCTTCTAATAGAAGCACGCAAAATATGTGTTTTATTTACAGCAATATTTTTAATTTATAATTTGTTCAATAAACGTGGTTCACTAATATTAACATTAACATACAGTGTCCTGTTCGTTATGATGCTGCTCATAAGTTCAGGGAGGTGTGGCTGAAGGCGTGGCCTTGCAGACTCTGGGAGTTTGCTGAAGTAATCTATAAAAGGAAAACACCATACAGTAAATTACACAGCAATGAAGTTTCACCAGCACTATTAAACATCATGTTCATTACTGATGTGGACAGAAAAATGCAAAAGTACACATAAGACCCAAAGGGTCTTAAAACTCACCTTCACCAGTACATAGTCTCCAGCTTTAACCGGGGCAGTATTAATGCCTGTGGGGTCAGAGGGCAAATGCTTTCTGGGAAAAATCACTTTTACGTTGGCGTCATTCCGACCACAGAGATCCTCAGGGGATCGTTTACTCTCCTACACATAAAAAGACAATCAGACTAATAAAATATCAAATTACAGCAAAAAACTATGTCGTCCATTGATTTTACAACATTAGCTGGCCTTTTGTTTGCCAGTTCAGGAGCTTTGGGTTCTCGGACGAAGCTAGCATTCTTCGAGAAGCATCTATTAGCTGCAGTACTTACTCCCTCCACTAGGACCAGTTGTGTGCTCCCAATGAGAGCTGTGTTCAATTTAGAGGCTTCCTCTCTGAACACGGATATGAGCTCCTCCAGACGCCTCTTCTTCACCTCTACAGGGACATTATCGTGTAAACGATGGTATGAGTGTGTTTTCTGTAGGGAATCGAAGAGATCTGGTTTCACCTCTGGCAACAAATAACCCTCAGTTTTGTTCAGTGATGATTCTGCTTACCTTCCTCATGCTGTATGCGAACAGAAAGCCTACATTGTAGCCCACCTCCCGGAGTAGAGACAGTGTCTGCTGGTGGTCCTCCTCTGTCTCACCGCAGAAACCGGCGATGAAGTCGCTGCTCAGACTGACCTCTGGTATTATCTTTCGAATGTTTTCCACCAACTCGAGGTACGCCTCCCTGGTGTAGCTGTAAATAAAACAGAGTGAGGTGGTTAATTTAACACTCAAGGATTCCAAGACAACTCTTACGATTCTGTGAATTATCAGCGTTGTCTTACCCGCGTCTCATGGACTGTAAAACTCGACTGCTGCCACTCTGAGCTGGGAGGTGGATCTGCTTACAGATGTTATTCCTCTCCTGGATCAAATGTAATACCTACATAAAACACATATTTTAAAGAAAACAGTTCATTTTTTTTAATTAAATAGCATGCATTATTTCATATTAATAAAATATTACAAAATCAAAAGAGAACAAATAGTGTCAGTAATTTAGATTTCCTCATCTGGAAAGTCTTTGGGATGTGGAGATGTGAAGCGTATCCTCATGTCGGGATCAACCATGGAGACTCGATCCAGAAGATCAGCGAAACGTAGGCCTCCCTGCTTCTTACGGTACACCGTGCTGAAACCCCGACTGAGACCGGAGGTGCTGATCTGCGTCTCAGACGTGTCCCTGTAGCTGTTAACGTTCTGCCCCAACAGGGTCACCTCCTTCACCCCCTACAGCCACCACAATAATACAAACTAATTTGTAGTGCAGGTTCTATAAAATATGTGATTTATAACATAACTTCATTTCAATGAAAAAAGCCACCTGATCTGAGAGGCTGCGCACTTCTTCCAGTATGGAGGACACGGGTCTGCTCCTCTCTCTTCCACGGGTGAAGGGTACGATACAGTAGCTGCACATGTTGTCACAGCCACGCATAATGGACCTGAGGGACAAAACAATGGAGGAGAAATCATGATTTCTGTTTGTGTGTGTGTGTGGGGGGGGGTTGACAGGATACAGGAAATGAACAGCTGGTGCTTTCAATAAAGCATTTGTAATGTCTTCTTGTAAAACTAAGAAAGTTGAAAATCACAGGTCTGGAAAGAATCCATTGTTAAACTGATTAGTGGTGCAATTTGTTATGTGTCTTGTGAGGTCTGAACATGGAAAGTGAATTAAGGTTAATGTTCCTGATCATTCTCTGATGAAACCTAACAAAGTGCATTTTCTCCAAAGCCATCTGTAAATGTTTCAGTGACTCGTACTGTGAAATTCAGGTTTCACAAGACTAAAGCATGGGAATGTGCACTTCTCACACAAAAGCGCTGTGTCCTGCATGATGGACTGGCATGACATCAGCGTAGGTCTCCTCCAGGGAAAGCAGGACGTTGCTGGCTCTCTGTCCTCCATGAGCAAGAGACAGGAGCCGTGGCAGGTCTCTGTAGGCGTCAGGTCCTGCTATGACGTCCACCACCTTCTCTCGTTCTAACAGCTCGGTCTTCAGTCGCTCTGCCATGCAGCCTGAATGAGTGGAATGAGCACACACACACACACACACACACACACACACACACACACACACACACACAAAGATACACACAGACACACGCACAAAGATACACACAGACACGCACACAGAGACACAAATACACACACATACACGCACACACACAGGCACACACACGCACACACACAAAGATACACACAGACATGCACATAGAGACACAAATGCACACACAGACACACATCAGTGAGAAAATATGAAAAGCATCTTCCACAAAAGCCAAAAAACACACAAGTTGAGAAATACAGTAAATACTAACCCAATACTCCTATTTTCAACGGGACATCAGTCTTAGGCCGTTTCTTTTTCAGGGCTCCAAGCTGTTTGAGTCTGTTCCAGATGGTCTGCTCTGCTTTCTCTCTGTGCAAAACAGGAAACAGAACTAAATCCAAAGCCATTACACATCCATGACAGCAATGTAACTGGTAAACAGTGACAAAAAGAAATAAAAATAAAAAATAAAAAAAACTTGACATTTTAGCAATTAAAAATATCTTGGTTAGAGCCAAATATATCTATTTCATAATCTCTTAGATCATGGTCATAGGTCATACTAGATTCTTTGACTGCATTCGTTTTAATCTGCAAACAGATGTCAATTTTTTACAGTTTAGTGTTTTTTTAAATAAATGAATAAAAATAAATATATAACTAAACATCACAAGAGAATTTAACAAAAATATTTATTATTTAATATTATTTATTTATTTATTTATCTTATTTTATTTTTGCTCCTGTCTCTTGCTCAATATTTATATTCATATCAGATATCAGTATTTTAGAGATATTTGGAGATATCAGTCTTTTTTCTTCCCCTAGTTCAGAATGATTACAATTATAAAACACTACATACAAAACTACACATTTCATGTTAGTGATTTTTATCACAGCAGTATTCCCACCTTACGGAGCAGGTAACGAGCAGCACCACATCCGCCTGTTAGAGAATGAAAATAGATATAAGAATTAAACTAAAACATACATTTGTGTAAATAGGGAAATATATAAAAGGGCTTGGCTTACTTCTGACAGCTCAGCTGTCCTTTGGTAGCCTCCGTTCTGAAGAATGGACCAAGCAATTTCTGTGTCATTCACATTCATTTGGCAGCCATATGTTTCAAAATACACTACGGGAAAAGAGAAAAAGTAATCAAATGTTTACACTCACTTTTGAAATTTAAATTTACATTTAAAGCTGCATTATGTAACTTTTCAATATGTGGGGATTTAGAGACCCCTCTGGTAGAAATATGCTACTGATTAGATTAGATTGGATTCAACTTTATTGTCATTACACATATACAAGTTTAAGGCAACGAAATGCAGTTTGGCATCTAACCAGAAGTGCAATAAGCAGCAAGTGCAAGATGTACAGTATATACAATAGGATTACAGTATTTTACAGTATGAACAGGATCATATACAGATGTATATGCTACGGATATACAGGTATGGATATACAAGGTATACAGGTTGGGTGATATAGACATGAAATATACACAGTGTTATATATTATATGGACAGATATACAGGTGCTATTAATATAATATACAGGGGTGGGTGATCATCAGGAGTTTGGTAAGGTGGAAAAAAAGCTGTACAGGGAAGATAAAAGGGTTATGAACCATTGAAAGCACCAGCTGTTCATTTCCTGTTCAAATCCCTCTAGAGAAAAAAGCTGTTCCTCAGTCTAATGGTTTTTAACCAGAGGTTCTGGAAGCACCTACCGGTGGAAAGGGGGACAAAAAAAAATCTATGTGCACATATGTGCACAGACAGCGTTTTCTTTGGACGCAGTCAGTGTTTCCTTTGGAAGCTACTTGCAAGAAAAAAAATCTTTTAAAAACAAATTAAAAACAACAATTGCAGCCAAGGTGATCGTAATAAATTCATTTTGTTTATTTTTGCTATTGTAAATGATGTATAGTTACAAATAAGTATGCAAGTGTTTATATATAGAAATATAAATTTATTGCACAATAGTCGAACGTAGGGATTTTAATATAATGAGATGGTATTAAAGTGTAACCAGATTTGCTGTAGACAGTAGTGTTAAAGTTGGGGTCTCTGATATTTGAGAAATGCTTCAGAAAACTGCATTGGGCCACCAAACAAAACAAAAATTAAAACAAACGTGTAGCAATGAGCAGAAAGGGGTCTTGTCTTGTCAATATGGGTGGAGAGAGTGTTCAGTGCGACATTGGCAGAAAGCAGTTTTAACATTGACATTGGCCGCAGCATTTAGCTCAGGAGTTATTGACTCGGTAAACTCCAATCTGTGAATATGTGACCAACTTCCTGCTCCTTCAGTTCTCTCCAGCGCTGGAAAGCTGATCCTATATTAACACGTCCTACTTCTTGCCTTGTCGTAAGTCTTTCTTTGCTTTCATCCTCCATGTCAATGTTAAAACCACTTTCTGCTAATGTCACACATGCGCACTGAACACTCTCTCCGCCCATATTGACAAGACCCACCCCTTACTGCTCATTGGCTACATGTTTGTTTTGATATTTGTTTTGTTTGGTGGCCCAACGCAGTTTTCTGAAGCATTTCTCAAATATCGGAGACCCAACCTTTAATTTAAAACAGATCCGAAATAATCGGTCAAACGTGTACACAAAAAAGTTACATACTGCAGCTTTAATTGTGACAAACGGTTGCGTCCTATTCCGCTGTGACTACTAGTAGTGCGGATTAGGACACGTCCCATGTTAGTTAGCGAACATGTCGTTTCGCCTGTTCTCTCACCTTTGCGTAGATTTTCTTCAGAGGGGTTTTCTGGAAGATACGACGCTTCGTATTCATAAACTTCAGGAAGTTTGTTCTTGTTTGACGAAGAAAGTTTAATAAAGTCGGTTAAACTCGGACCGGACAACGGTTTGGTTTTAAATCCCTTAAGTTTGGTCTCCTCGGTAACGGTAACTCTATGAGTCGCACGCGCGGAGCAATAACGTCGTTGGTAGCCCCGCGCGCGTCGAGATAAACTTTTATAAACGCTAAAAATAAAGAGTCTTAAACTTCCTGCAGCTTCCATTTCTGATTGAAATATTTTAATCTATTTTTTTTTTTACTACAATCAGTCCTGGACCAGAAATTAGGTGACTGTTTAAGGTTATACGCTTAGCAAAGATGCTAACAAGATTCTGTAGGATTTTTGAGGTAATTTTTTAAGCCGTTTTGAAATGTCTGTCAGATTATTCGATAGATTAATAAACTCATTTTCAGATGTATATTAAGTAACGCATGGAAAATATCTATATGTATACATAAAAAAAATCACATGTAACCTTCCTATTTGAGCTTCACGAGCATGTCTAAGGAGGTCTGGTTTTCAAAATAAAAGTCAAATACAAAAAAAAAAACGACATTTTATTTACTTTTATAACGTTGGCCAAATTAAATACACACTAAATTATTTTAGAAAAAAAATGTCTATTAGTTTTAAAATATTTTCGTTACTTATTTGATTGACGTTATTAACACAAAGCATCAAGAAACTTTATTTTGTAAGCAGGAACAGCCGAGAAGCCGCTTGTGAAGGACAAATGCAAAATGACTTAAAGTGCACTGTATAGGGTGGATAATGTACCCAGGGTAGATACAGATTTAGTGCACTTCTGGGTAGGATGGAAACCATTTTGGAGTGAGCCACACTCTGTGTTCTTACGACAGACAGACAGACAGAAGAACTTTATTGTAATTGCATAGTACATGCACACAGCAACAAAATGCACTTTGGCATTTACCAAAAGTGCAAAGAGTAGCAATAGACAAGTGCAGAAAATATATAGCACATGTACAGCATGTAATACACATAGATATTTAAACATATGTACAACATGTTTACAGCTTTACAGCATGTAATAGATAGATAGATATGTAAACATCTGTGTGTTTGTGTGTGTGTGTGTGTGTGTGTGTGTGTGTGTGTGTGTGTGTGTGTGTGTGTGTGTGTATTAGTGTCATTTTTAATAATTATTTCTTTTGCTTTTCCTTTTCTGAGTAATTTACACCCTTTTTTAAAAAAATTAACAATTCCAAAATATTTCATATACCTACATCACGGATCTTTCTTTATTCTAAGTTTCTATATTTCTTTTTTTTTTGTGATTTCTATCTATCTATCTATCTATCTATCTATCTATCTATCTATCTATCTATCTATCTATCTGGCTTGTAAAGATTTTTTTGTAATTACATTGAATGTTAAATTGAGTATATCTGTTTCTTTGTATGATAGATAGATAGATAGATAGATAGATAGATAGATAGATAGATAGATAGATAGATAGATAGAAAGTAAAAACTAGAATGCCTTATAATAAAGTCTTATAAACTGTGCAAAAGCGTACAGAGGAAGCTAAAAATGTTTATTGAGTGTAATCTCCATTTTTATCGGCACCCTTTAATAAAAATGCACAGAAATGAATAACGCATGCAGTGATCGACTTAGAGCTGATTTGTAAATATATGGTGTAAACATTTTAAAACATAAATTTCTTATCTATTAAGTACGGAAATAATTTCTTATTTCAATGTAATATTGTAATATGTTAATATTAATCACAAATAATAAAAAAATTCAACATTCAACAACAGGGTGGCACGGTGGCTTAGTGGTTAGCACGTTCGCCTCACACCTCCATGGTTGGGGTTCGATTCCCGCCTCCACCTTGTGTGTGTAGTTTGCATGTTCTCCCCGTGCCTCGGGGATTTCCTCCGGGTACTACGGTTTCCTCCCCCGGTCCAAAGACATGCATGGTAGGTTGATTGGCATCTCTGGAAAATTGTCCATAGTGTGTGATCATGTGAGTGAATGAGAGTGTGTGTGTGCCCTGCGATGGGTTGGCACTCCGTCCATGGTGTATCCTGCCTTGATGCCTGATGACGCCTGAGATAGGAACAGCCTCCCCGTTACCCGAGAAGTTCGGAAAAAAGGTAGAAAATGAATGAGTGAATGAACATTCAACAAGGGTGCCAATAATTATGGACATGCCTGTGGATCAACTGTGTCAAACTGGATCAAACTTGTGTAAGACAACACATCAAATGTAAGTCCTTCATGAGAGTCTGATGCTGTAGGAGGTGAAAGCAGCTAGCAGTTTAATCTCTTAATTAGAGAGAGAGGGAACAAGAGAAAGAGAGAGAAGGAGAGAGGGAGGGAAAGAGAGAGGGGGGAATGAGAGTGTGTGTGAGAGAGAGAGAGAGAGAGAGAGAGAGAGAGAGAGAGAGAATGAGTAAATTACATTCAGAAATTAAGTGGCCTCTTGGAGCAGTAGGTCTTTCAGGAATAGCCATCACATAGAGGAGCACTTGGAGTCTGTTGCTGGTGATTCTCCTGCACTCGTCCACTGCTCTTAACATCAGCGGAGAGAAGAGAAGGCAGTGATGAGGATGACACGCTGCCGTGATCACAAGTAACCCAACCACCTCACTGCTCCTTCATTCACATCCAAACCTGCAGGACTGAGCACTCAGGATCCACTCTTACACTCATCCTCCAGGTGAACTTCTCATTACGCTTATCATTCTTTTTTTATAAATTTTTTTTCTTTTTTTCTTTTTTTATTATTTTACCTGATGCGTGTGTGTGTGTGAATTATGTGTGTGTGAATTGTCTGGATTTTTATTTTGATTGCAAGGATTTTTATTTTATTTTTATATATATCATTTCTGTTTTAATTGAAAAAATATTAAAACCAAAAATTTTTTTTTTTTTTGAAAGATTTTTGTTTGTTTGTTTTGTTAAAATAAAAAAGCCACTTTGCTGTTACGGTACATTTTTCAGGGTTCACTGCAGCAAATTTTGAAAGGGTGGAGATTAAAATAGTGTCGTCAGCATTTTCTGAAATGAAATGCACTTTTTTTTTTCATACAGCTTTGTCCAATTTGGTCAGAATGATGGAGCGAGCTGTCGTGTTGGTGCTGTGCTGGACGCTGATGCTCGGACTGTGTACGCCGCTCTACCCTTCACTAAGGTACGGCCATATGATCATTATTTCCTCTTTATTCTGCTTACTTTGTTAGTTTGAGTTTGGATCATTTTTTGCTCCTGAACATAAGGTCATTTTTTACAGATGTACAGTTACTCAACGAACACCTGTTACTCTCTATAAAGTATTGACACCCCTCTAACCTGTCTATGAGAACTACCAACGAGTGTAACTAGTTGTAACTAGTGTAACCAACTACCAAAATGTGTAAACAACTAGTTTACACATTTATGGGATTTTTTTTTAAATTCTTATATTTATTTAGATGAATTGTAGATATATGGACAAAGTTTATTCAATTTATTTTAATCTAATACCTCGGCCATAATACACACTTTTCTTTTCACACATATTTTTTCACATATAATGCATGTTTTATTTCTCATGTGATTTTTGTTACACGTGATTCTTTGTTTCACATGAAGACAATTCCATGATTCTTTGCACGATTGGTTAATTTAAATTTCTTTCTTTACTCATGAGTCTTTACACATGATTCATTTATTAACGTCATTCTGTACACATGATTCTTTAAACGATTTATTAATTTACATGTCTTTCTGTACACATGATTCTTTACATGGTTCATTTATTCACATTTTCACATTTTATTCATGTTTTTTTGTCAGACATGGTCTTCTTCTTCTTCTTCTTCTTCTTCTTCTTCTTCTTATTATTATTATTATTATTATTATTATTATTATTATTATTATCATTAATCTGTAGCTGGTACATGTCTGAAGTTCTCATCTGAGTGAGACAGACCTCACCCGACTCTCCCGCTCAAGGTTTTCACCACAGCCGAACCCTCACACGCTCACCATTGTGCTTTACTCCAAATTTAGGAATTTGTACCTGAAGTCTAATTACTTCGTCCTCTGACTCATTTTACACACCCATATTGTTACGCTCTTACACTCCTCTCACACACGAGTGTGAATGAGGCAGAAAAAGGAGACAAAAGCTCTGTCCCTCTCACACACACTGGAGAGAAGCTGCAGAGGCCGAGCGCTGATTATTACTGACCAGAACCTCACACAGGTCACGGCACTCGACAAGCGACGCTGCGCTTTTGTAGTGTGTGTTCACGAGCAGAGGCGGAGCAAACGCGAGGACGTGAAAACGACAAGGGGCAGAAGAGAGAGATCAGCAGAGTAGTGACCCCAGCAGAGCAGCGACGTATAGGGAACGTATCTACAAATTGAGATGATTGAGCTGAGTAGTGTGAGAGATACGAGAGAGAGATGGCAGAGAGAACGGTAGAGTACATCCGGGAGAGTAGACACGAGAGCATGGAGAGAGAGAGAGAGAGAGAGAGAGAGAGAGAGAGAGAAGCGAGGGGGAGAGAGACAGCGAACAGAGCAGAGTAGCAGGAGAGGAGAGAGAACGAGACGAGCGAGAGAGAGAAAGAATGAGAAGGGAGAGGGGAGAGAGAAAGAGAACGAGAGCGAGAGAGAAAGAGAGAGGGACAGGAGAGCGGAGAGAGACAGAGGAAAGAGAGAGAAGCGAGATGCGACAGAGAAAGAGAAAGAGAGAATGGAGAGAGAAGAAAGTGTGAGAGAGAGAGTCGAGAGATCAGATATGAGAGCGGAGAAAGAGGAAAGAGGGTGAGAGAAAGAGACAGACAGAGGCGAGAGAGCAGAGAACGAGATGAGTGCAGACGAGAGGAGAGACGAGAGAGAGAGCGTAGGAGAGAAAGATTCAAGCCAAAGAGAGAGACGATGACGCGAGAGCAGAGATGACCGAGAGATCGAGGGACGAGCGACGAAGAGGAAGAGAGAGAAGAGCAAGAGAGAGAGCAGGAGAGCGAGAGAGAGAGAGAGAGAGGAGAGATGAGAGAGATGAAGAGAAGGGAAGAGATGGAGAGAGCAAGAGAGCAGGAGAGAGAAAGAGAGTCAGAAGGAGAGTGAGGAGATAGAGAGAGAGAGTAGAGCAGAGAGAGGAGAAGATGTCTCTTCTCATCATTCTCTTTCTCCTCCCTCTCCTCTCTCATCTCTCTCT